>NC_056746.1:1041395411-1041417911 GCF_019279795.1 Protopterus annectens
TACCTTGGACGGATGATACTCTTGCAGCATATCATAAAGTACGTCTGATAAATGCAAAAGTATTAAAGATTTTATTTTACATATTTGAGATGGTAAAGATGAGGTCTAGGAAAATTACAGTAGGATGGATTTAATATGGACTGGTGGGAGAGGATACAGGCTCATGTTGAAACAGAGTACTATTTATAAATCGCAGTAAAAGAGAGGAGAGATAGTATCACATTAAGGATGGAAGAAAGGCAGCTAGAGAATCTATGAGAAATGAGGAATTAGGAGAAAGACGGGACTTGAAAGTTATAAGATCTGAAGCAGCGACAATCATATTTAAGTAAGGTGGAGGCAGAAACAGGCCACAGGAATGTGACGTGGTGAGCTGGTAAGGAGAATGACAGTAATATTTTACACTGGAATGTAAAGGTTTAGACTTTGGTTATTCTCTTGCTATTTGTCCATAACTGCAAAGCATGTAAACTTTAGCATGATACAGTTGCAATTGACTTCCACTCACCTTTATTAGCCTCTCCATTTCAGTATTGCTTTGTAACCCTCCTGAATCTTGGTAATCAGTTATAAACTTGTCTCAATTATTATCAAAAGTCCGAAATAGAAAAACAGCATCTCTAGGACTATCAATTAATTCCTGTGTTCATCATAATTATTAAACTAAACATCTCAGTTCCTTTCCTCGTGCCACATACTCCAAAATAACATAACATAACATAACATAACATACCATAACATAACATAACATATAATATAACATAATTTGTGGAGTATGTCTCCTATTACTTGACTTTGGACTTCTTGCACTGTTTTTCCTTACATATTAAACAAGAAACCTTCTCTACTTCAGGGTTACTGATAGCTCCCCTTCACTGGTACTAGTCTTTCCAGTTCAGTATCACTTCCTAACCCTCCTGAATTGTGTTGATCAGTTGTAAGCCTGGTTCTTAAAGCTCGAGCGGTATAAATGGATCAGCATCTCTTGAGCTACTGTTTAAGTATGCTCTATCAAACATTGCCACATCCAGTGTCATATATAACAGAAAAAGTTGGACTTTAGTTTATTAACATTATAAACTGGAAGAATAAGAATATGTTCCAAATATAACTATATAACTGTTGCTGTGAATTTTTGTTTTAACCAGAGTATTTGCATAATTAAGAAGGCTTAGGATAGCTTAAATTTGATTATCGGATTATCAGTGTGCACGTAAGCACAAAACATTATTTTCTTTTTGGCATTTTTCTACTCTTAGCATATTTATGTATTTGCATGATTAAAGGCTCAGGATAACAAAACATTTGCTTATAATTTAGCAAATAAAGCACCAGCATAACAGTGCAACTCAGAATAGTGCAAACTTTTATTGTTGGTGGCATACATTGCAAATATTGCCCATGGAATTGAAAATCAGTGGACTAGTGTGGAAGCCAGGGCAAGGCGACCTCTCCTTGTTGGTGCTTTCTGAACAAACTACTGCTTATCTAGACTTAGATAAAAACGCATTTCAAAACCTTAAAACTTGGTGATGTTCCTCAGTTTCTTCCCTGCATTCCTATCCCTGGATAAGTGAGTTTACTTTCTATCTAGTTTCAAGCTAAACTTTAGAACTATTCTAACAATCTACATTTTACTTATAAGTAATGGTGACATGGTAGATTGCAGCAGGTGCCTTTTGATATTGCATGGACTGTATCCGCAATCCTTAGACTTGTGGAAATGCTAGTGTAAATGTTGGCAGTATATACTAATTCTGAAATTGATGTATGTTGCAATATTCCTCTTTCCTTTTAGGTACAATAATCTTGGAGTTAGTGTATACAAGTAGTATGGTTGTGTGGGGGTAAATCCCATAATTTTGGGAGTGTTTAGTAAATGAAGCCACTGCAAAAATTCTTTAAAGATGTAACAGCAGGTTTATAACTCACTTTTTTGTGTACTTGGCATTTGAAATATTGAAATGTCAGGCTTCACAGAAATGTGGCCAGAAGCACTTCTGATACAAGCAGGTTGTACTCACATATATTTATTCACTCCAAAAGGACTATCAAAGCCTAATGTTGATATTAAATAAATTATGTCTAGAAACTACACCAGCTGTATAGCAAAGAAAAAAACAGCATTTATTCACTTTATTGGTGCTTTTGTTCCCAAACGAGATTCTAGGGCGCTGCTGGAAAAGCTCACCCAGACTCTGCCACAGTTTGCTGTGAGGGAAAGGTTAGTTTGCTTTTGATTTTGTGTACTTTGTATTACTTTACTGTTTTTTTCTATTTTGTATACTGTGATTTGTTTTCTTTATACTGTGTTTTCCTTGTATTCTGCTTTTAATTGCATATTAAATCTTGAAAAGAGACCACGGCTGTGTCTCTTGTGAGTCAGACAAAATGTTTCCCATTGTCCCACTCTGTTACTGTTGTGTTCTTAAACATCATTGTCTTTCTAGTTGCCTGCCCCGTATGTTAATTTGGCTATATATCTCCTTCCCTCTCTCCTTCACTGGCTGGTGTGAGTAAGCACAAAACTATCATTTTGTGAAATCACTCCCCTTCAACTATTTAAATTTATTGGCCATCCCACTGTATTCCATAGAACCAGAATACAAAAGTGCCCACCTCCTTTCAATCTATCGTGCTCTTTTAAAAATAGTGGCTCTCCACTTAGACAGCTAGAACTTAAGTTACCCACATTCATATCTAATTACTTAGTGTACACTGCAGTGTTTAGGGTAGACCATTTTTTTCAGCTTACCTTTAAACATCTATTGCAAGACCACCAGTTATTGGAGAGCCCACATTCTGCCTCACAGTAGTCATCTTGGAATTATTGCTCCTGTTTTCTCCTGGTGACAGAAGGAGTACATGGACATTATTTCCTGGAGACTGCTGATCACCAGAAAGTATAACTGCTTCGTAGGTGACAGCTTGGCATCTGTGCTTTTATTCTTGTCCTGGCGAGAGAAGGAGAAGGGTGCATTGATTCCTCACTGTCTCTGGTTGGAGTGAGTGTTTGTGATTAACATTCCTGACTGGTCTGGTTGCTATTCAAGGCGTCTATCAGGAAAAGGCTACAAGCCTACAGACCCTTGCATCATCTGGGACAAGAGTGTGGATCACTAAACAGGGTGTGGCCTGCTTTTCATCTTGGGATTGGTGCTAACATTTTGCTTCTGGTGAGAGAAGAAGCAAAGAAGCATTGTATCCCAACAGAGTGAAGCTGTGGTGAGACCAGCATTACTAGTAGACAGGCAGTAGCCATTCAAGTGACTACCCTCTTTTCATCATTCTTAACAAGCTAATTCTGCTTGATTTGTTTCTAACTTCAGGATATCCACCTAAATACTTCCTCCTTAAATTTTCAGGGTCTATGTATTAGTTTCCCCTCGAGTGTTTGGCAGTGCTCTGTATAGACTCAGACACCTAGAGTGACATTTCCTATAAATGCACAATTGAAATTTGTCCAGTACCTAGTTACACACAGAGCAACTGGTTAGCAGTGACAAGTACTGTCCCCATAGTTTGCAAACTACTCCTGACAGTGATTGATATTCTCACTCCAACTGTCTAATCAATAAAAAAGGGTCTGTTGCCATGGATATGAACTTTCCTACTGTCTCCATTACTGGCTAGGTGGATATGGGCATCCTGAGGCAATGTAGAAATTGCCTCATGTTTACTGACAGCTAGTTAATTCTCAAGCAAACTGATATGGTATGTGACAGATGTATTTACACAATGTCACTGGAGGCAAAGCTCTGACACAAAAGTACTCCTAATGTCAATAAGGTTGTCAGAAGTATAAATGCTGCACCCATCACACACAATTCAAAGCAGACATATCGACCCACATATGCTGATGCACTTAATTGTAACTTTTCTAAACCACAAAGACCTCCAGGATGAAGAACACTTAACAAATACCCTCAGCAGCCCCAAATGCACTTTTTCAAAACATCGCCCACATCAACACATAGAGCTAGAGCTTATGGAGCCTCTACCTCTAAGCCCATAAGGAAAGCCACCACACAATCCAACATTCTAGTCATTGGAGACTCCATTATGAGGAATACACTGATGTCCCTCTCACCAGGCTGAGTAAGGAGAAATTCATGGTCAGTTGATTATCAGGGACTAGGATCCGCCAGATTATGCAGGCACTCAGGTCACTGGACCACAGTTATCAATATGGCTCATAGTTCATGTGAGAGTAAATGATCAGAGATGTACCTCCCTAGACTATATAAAGAGAGACATCATGGAGCTCTTGGAATATGTGTCCCAGGCGGGCATGAACATAGTACTGAGCAGCATGTTACCTTCTCCAAGGATGATGCCACAATATGAACAAAAGCTAACTGACTTTAATAATTGGATTAGTTTCTGGTGTCATTCTAAGGGGTGCAATATTTGTCAGCATAGAAGGAGATGGTCAATGGACCATGCTGCTTTGCCAAATATGGTCTGCACCTTTCGCCTCTAGGCTTTCGAATATTAGCTGAAACATTAGCTTCCCTCATAGTGCTTTTTTTAGGCAATGCCAAGCTGAAAGTACTTCCAAAACAGCAAGTCAAAACCAAGAAAATCTGAAGGTATTACTGCTCAATGCTAGGAGTTTTAAAAAAAAACTCCACTCCCTAGAAGCTCTCTTTATGCTAGAGAATGCCGACATCTGTGCGGTCACTGAGACATGGTTTAAAGCCATGGAATGCCTTCCACACATTTAGGCCAGCTACTTCACAGACAGGCACTAAAGGTGGAGGTGTCTCTATTTACATCAAAAATAAATATACTTCAAAGTTGGTCAAACAGAACAATGCACTTGAGCTGCTCCATGTTCAAATCACCATAGGCAAAATCCAATAACACTTCCTTGCAAGCTATAGGCCCCCCTCTATGACCCAGGAAACCCATACCATGTATTTAAACTTATTAGAAACACTAACCATCCAACCCAATACCATATTCATGTGTGACTTTAATTACCCAACCATTAACTAGAAATCCTGCATGACACCAAAAGTACATGCACAGAGATTCCTGGATTTTGTAAACACAAACTCCCTGGACCAGATAGTCAATACACCAACCAGGGGTACAACCATGCTGGATCTGGTCCTCACTAATATTGGAGAGTGCTGCACACCCCCTACTGTAATGCCTTCCCTGGTAAGGTCAGACCACAAAATGGTCTCCTTTGAAGTAAAATTAAAACCTGGACCCCAACTAAACCTGGAATATTCAGGAACTATTCTAAGGCTAGCGTCCTGCTATTACGTCAGAACCTGGCAAAATTTTAATCCTCCATAAACCCTGAGAACAATGTTGCCTATGTGGAACTGTTCAAAGAAACCCTATACAAGCATGTTAATAGCCGCATAGAGACAGCTGTACCCACCAGGAAGAAGTACAGAGCTAACTCAAAAAACAAGCCACCCTGGTGGAATAACAGGAGGAAGAAAATCATGGCAAAAATTAGGAAGTGCAGTACACAACAGGATAAAACCACTCTCATCAAGCTAAACAAACTACTCAGAGAATAAATAAAATCTACCAAAGCCAAAGTTGAGATAAGTTTGGCCTCCCAGTCCAAGGACAACCACAAAGCATCATTTAGCTATGTCTGCAACCTCAAAGGCAATACACAATTGCGTGCAGAGCTCATTGAAAATGGAGCCACCTATACTGAGCCAGAAGACATAGCAAACCTCTGGGGTGATAAATTCAGCTTCAACTTTACCCCTTTCTCCCCCTCAACCTTCCATCAGGAAATATTATCAAATATAACTCCACCTGCTATCACTAGGGAACAGGTCCTTAATGCTCTCTCTAAGACCAAGAACACTGCATCAATGGACCCAGACAATATCCCAAGATACCTTCTAAATAACATGAAACATGACCTATCAGAGCCTCTGGAATTACTATTTAATTGTAGCCGACAAACAGGTTTTTTGCCTCATGAAAAAAGAGAGGCAACAGTCATCCCTCTGCACAAAGGTGGGCCATGGAAACTACAGACCCAAGTCTCACTAGTCTTATATGTAAAGCCATGGAAAGAATTATCATGGACATGATCAATAGAGATATAGTAAACCTCCAGACACTGGACCCAAACCAGTTTGGTTTCATTAAGAGCAGATCATGCCTACGCAACCTGGCAGACTTCTTTGAGAAGGTCACCAAAGCAATGGATGAGAGCAATATTGTTCACACTGCCTACCTTAGCCTGGCCAAGGCATCTGACCCAATACCCTACTCGGACATTGTTGATAAACTCAAGAGGTTAGGTACAAATCCATATGTCACCAGGTGGATAGCCAACTGGCTCACAGACAAGACCCAGGAAGTTAGAATTGGGGAGTCCACCTCTAGAAAGAGGTCAGTCACAAGTGGAGTCCCTCAGGAATCAGTCCTAGGACCTCTCCTTTTTGGCATTTACTTCTCAGAAGTCAAGACCAATGTCAGTGGTCTCTGGCTGACTAAATCTGCAGATGATTGCAAATTAGGTGCAGTCATTGAATCTCACACAAACACAAATATTCTCCAGGAGGGGCTGACACAGACAAACAGCTGGTGTCAGATCCATGGACTAAAACTGAATGCCAAGAAATGCATAATAGTATCCTTTGGGAAGTCATCCATCCATGGTAACTTAGAGTTGACCCAATAGTCAGGGGCTTAGGGACACACATAGTAATCCAGCCTTTGACCATCATGTGTCTACAGTGGTGAGGAAATCATACTATATTACACAACTTATAAACAAAGGTATGGCATGTAAATCCAAAGAAGTCATTGTTCTACTGTATTCGGCATTCATCATACCTATCATTGAGTATGATGTCCTCTTTGTTATGCACCTAACCAGGCATATCTAACAACTGGAACGTCCACAGAGGTTCCTCACTAAAAGAATACAGGGCATAAGTAATATGTCCTATGCAGACCGCATCAAGGCCCTATCCCTGTATTCTATCTCCTACAGGGTTTTGAGGGGATCTCTATGCCTGGCATATAGGGCATTGTCAGACCCCACTCTGATGGACCTACTGCATACCCTCAAAACAAACTGCACCAGAATTTCCCATTCTAAAGACTTAAACCCTGCCTATGATATAAATAGGTCCTGCTGGAGAGGTAGGTATGTATCCCAGAGACTACCACGTCTATGGAGTAGGCTCCCCATCCATGTGAAGCACAGTTTTTCCCTAACCCAATTCAAGTGCAATTTGGACAATTGGATGGGAAACCAGAAATTCATCTCTGGTTTGGTACCTTTGTCTCTAATGGACACAGGTAACTTGTAAATGGTTGATCTCCAAAACTCCTGTTTATACTTTATAATGGTATCAGAACTTGTCAGAGATTTGGATGCATGGCTAGGCTTAAAAAGGTCCTTGTGGTTGTTAGCCTAGTAAATACCTATGGACTTATGAACCTATATGTTTATGTTTATATCTGCTCTATTTCCTCCTCTGCCATTAGCTAATTTCATCCACTGAATTCAGTCTACTCCCTCACCAGCCCCTGACTGTATATTTATTATACTTTTCAATATTACACCCTACCTTCCACTTTTCTCCAGTCACAAGATATCTCCTTTTCCAACCCCCCTAAGACAATCCCCCTCTTATCCTCACTGCTCTCTCTAACTTGCATCCCAACTTTTTTATTTTTATTTAGTAGTACAGTTCAACTCCAACTTTTAGCCAGTTCACACTTTTAGTCTGTGTATTTCCTTGCTTCGTCCAAGGCCTTGTTTATGCTGCTCAAATCAATTCCCCATTGTATTTTAAATTGTGTTGTAAATACTGTACCTATACTCTTGTATTTTGTTTCTTATGGATCTGTTTTATTCATTTTTGTACAATTTATAAGCAGCTCATTTTATGTAAATCTTTTAAAATGTTGACTTGTCCAGTTTTTTATGTATAATCTAGAGCTCTTCTCCCCGGGCCTCCACTGAAAATGGGCTGCCTGGCCCAGTAGTGGACTTTCCTGGTAATCAAATGCCAATAAATAAATAAATAAATGTTTAGTGTACAGCCCTGTATTATTTCCATACTTCCTCAAGAGAACTACTCAGGGTACTACTCCATAATATTTGTCTTCTATATCTTGGGACAAACTTCAAGAGTTTATACTTTCTCAGTCAGAAAAACAACTGAAAAAAAAAAAGTTAAGCCCATATACAAAAAAGGCCAATTGTCTTGATGCCATTTATAATTACAAATCAGTCACTAACAGCTTCCTACCAGTTATATTATTAAGAGTCACTTTCTTCAGCCATATCCTTGGGTGTCTATATCATGTTATCGAAATTTTACTACATCGAATCAATAAAGGTCGAACTTTATTGATCGAAGTAGTAAAATATCGAAAAACGTAAAAAAAATAAATAAATCAATAAAAAAAACTAACTAGCATAGGCAGGGGGGGCAAGCCTCCCTGTGCCCCCCCCCTACTTAAATATACCAACTTCGAGACCGCACCACATTCAGGAAAATGGAAATCATCCCCTTACGGAGATTTCCGTTTACCTGCGCGATGTTCTGAACTTTCGACATTGTTGTGCCGACAATATCGTATTCGATATTGTTGGCTTATGACAACGTGAACTAGACCCATTCTTGATTACTGTATCTTTCTTTTTCTTCTTCCCTTCTAATCTTTTGTCTTTCTATCATCTAATCCAAAATGAAATACAAACATTCCCCGGTTCATCCTAACACAGATTTGTTTATATTCATCATCCATATCCCATCAGTATGAGGGACAGCATGCAAAGATCTGCAACAGGAATGAAGTTTCACACAAAAGGGACAAGGTCACATCACCGTGGTCTTACTTGTGAATTCAGATTTGTGAGTTGCTACTTCCAGCCACATTTTGTTTACTGTTAATAGTATACTTCTTAAGAAGGCAAGGGTTAAGACTAGACTTGGAAAAGATCTTCGTAAGTTGTGGGCTGTCTTTCTCTTATGGCTGGTAGGTGATATACACCTATAGCCTGGCCCAAATAAGGGATCTTATCCCCATTCTGCCAGAAGTAGAATGCATGAACAAGTGTTGCTGTGCAAAAATAGCATATTCATGATTGCAGATGACCAGGTACAAGCATGTGTCAAAGGTCTATAGATCACAAATATCAATTGTTGCTGTTTATACAGTAAATTTAAGTAGCTGCAAGCATTCAGAAATCCATATAGCACACATATTATAGTAATAACCAAAACCTGGTTGAAAGCTCATATAAAATGAACTAGGTAATGCTTCCTGGCTATAATATGTTCTGGCAAGAGCAGGTTCTGAATGTTATCATATTAAGTTCTCTACATGAGAAATAATGTCCATATGGTATGATATGATATGATAAGATATGATATGATATCATATCATATCATATGAACACAGAGATAACATTATAATTGATATTCCTCAGAGGTTTCACAAGCTATACAAATCATTAATTCGGTATATCCTCTTAGCATTCTAGAAGACAACTTGACATGGTTAATGCATAATGTAAAGCCTAGATTGGACTACCCAAACAAAACCAACCACAATGGAACATATGCAGATCCACAGTCTCACTAAAACAGTGTCATTATTCACTATTGTCTTACACTGATAAAAATCAAAAATAAAGAGTGCATTAGACTGTGTGTTGTTATCACCCCCCCATCTAGTCTCAGCTCTGTTGGAATGCTGCTAGACTCTATCAATGACCACAGTGTAATGTTTGCCATTTAAAGGAAAAGTGTTTTCTATCCCTAGATACATGATATATCCCACTAGCTCAAACAGAACTAGACTGCCAAGTCCAGGGAACCAAAGTTTTAATAGCAAAACAATTAGCTGTATCATAAAAATGTAAGGCTTAGGATACAGTAGAGCACTGAGCTGCAAAATATCCTAACCTCCTCTAATGACCATCATTCCACAGCACCCTAGGCTGCAAACTCACAAAGGAACAGGAAACAAAAAGGATGTGATAATCACTAAGAACCTATAGAGTGCACACAAATAATCATGTCTGAAAAGGTAATAGATTACAGTAACCAGAAATAATAAAAGATGATAAAGATGACCTCTTCCCAGTTTACTCCACCTAACCCTTCACTACTGAATTTTGCCAAATCCACCAAAGAACCAGATCATCCCCACTATTCCCCTGATATCATCACAATAACAGAAACCTGGCTAAAACCAACTATTGACAGTAATGAAGTCATACCCCCAGGCTACAATATTCTATGAAAAGACAGAATAAACAGAAAAGGGGGAGGTGTAGCTATATTATATAAAGACCACCTCTCTCTGCACCCAATTAACTCTGCTATCCCTGGCATGGAAAACACTGAATTAATTCTAGCTAAATTAACTATAAACTCCAACAAGCAGCTTAACATTATTGGAGGATATATACCACCAGGCAACAACACTGACACACTTGAAAACATACTACAATGGTGTTCCTCATCCCTTCCCCAAGAGACCATCATCATGGGGGACTTTAACACTGATTGGCTACTGTGCTCCTCCACAACCCCAGCAACCCACATTAATCTGTATGGATTCACCCAAACAATAACAACTCCCACCAGGACTGACAAAACCTCTAAACGCAACTCCATACTAGACTGGATTCTAGTTAACTCTCCCCACCTGTCATCTCACTCAGGTTGTCTACCTTACAACTTGAGTGACAACTCCCTGACCTTTCTCCTTAGACTACGCAATCTTCCAACAAAACAAACCACCTTCCGAACTATCAGGAACAAAAATAATTTTAATCCTATCAATTTTATCTTAGCCCTGCAAAATTGCTATTGGGATCATCTTAAACTAATGCCCCTAGATGAAGCAATACTCTCTTTTAACAACACCTTTCTTGATATCCTCAACATTCACGCTCCACCTAGAAGTATTAAAGTCAAAGCCAACTATGCACCCTGGTTAATCAAATAAACCAGATCCCTACTCAAAGTCAGAGACAAAGCCTGGTCACACTTCCATAAGAACAAGACCAGTACTACTAAACAACATTTCCTTGAACTTCGAAATAAAACCAAAAAGCTAATTAAAACAGACAAATCCAACTACTACCAAAATATCCAAACCAAGTATCATAAGAACCCTCAAAAGTTCTGAGCTGCAGTAAATAACTTACTACACCCAGGGGAAGTTTCTACTCCCACTCCAAAAACAACTAATAACCATGAAAATGTAGATGGCCAATTAAACACTTTCTTTACTGAATCCATTCAAACTCTAGCCAATAACCACACTAAATCCAATCCCACCTCCCCTGAACATAATCTCAGCCATACCACTATCACATGGTTTCAAAGCTATTTATCTGACTGACAACAAGCAGTCCAATGGCAACAATCCCTATCTCACCTCCTCCCAGTCACCTTAGAAGTTCCCCAAGGCTCCATCCTTGGACCCCCTTCTATTCTCCCTCTTTACCAACCAGCTTCACTCTGTCACCCCACATGCCACAGTAATTCAATATGCGGATGACTCAACCCTGATCTGCTCTGCCTCCTCCCTGAACACCCTTCAAACCATAACCCAAGACTCCTTCCTGTCTGTAGAAGACTGGCTAACCAACTCCCAACTTATACTAAATCCCAATAAAACAAATCTCCTCTTCTGCCCCACTAAGACTATCCTCTCTTCCCCGACCTTCCACATTTACTCCAAAAATAAAACACTGATCACCCCTATTGGCCATACCAAATTCCTAGGGGTTATAATTGTTTGATCTCCATATAGATCAAACCATCAAAAAAGTACATAAAAATCTTGGCCCCCTATATAGGAACAAGCAATTTCTAACTAACACCACAAAAGTAACCATTGCCAGAACCCACCTGCTATCTACACTCCACTATGCATCCCCAGTCCTATCCAACCTGCGTAAAACTGACCTTGCTAAACTGGAAGTCTGTTACAATAAAATCTCGAAATTTGCCACCAACACATCTTACAAGTCACATCACTGCTTATCTCTTAAACAGTTCAATTGGCTCGAACTCCCACAACTTCCACACTTTAATCAGCTAACCTTAGCCCATAGAATTCTCCACCACCCAAATAAAACACCCACCCTCAAAGACCTTATTCAGTCATACTCAGCTTCAAGAAGCCCTCCGCTCCAACAATAAACTTCTACTACAAGTTACTAAAGCAAAGAATTTAGTGGGAAAATCCCTTTTCTCCAATTACACATCAAAGCTTTTGAATGCCCTACCAAACTCAATAGTGACCCAGTATGTGTGTGTGTGTGTGTGTGTGTGTGTGTATGTGTGTGTGTGTGTGTGTGTGTGTGTGTGTGTGTGTGTGTGTGTGTGTGTGTGTGTGTGTGTGTGTGTGTGAGATGTTTTTTTCTTTTTTATGTGGTTGTGCAATCATGGAGTTAGTATAGACATAAGTAAGGGGGGTTGTAGGTGGTGCAGGGGGATAGCTCCCATACAAAAACATGTTTTTAAGATATATATATTTTTTGCAGAAGATTTTCATTGAAATGAGTTCAGTGAAATAAGTTTTCAGTGTTATGATAGGGACCCGTCACATACAGATATGCAATTTAGAAAGCCTTATGATGCGACAAGCATGGTGTTTGACCTTATCTATTACCAGTGCTTTGTACATGGGTGTGCAGCTGTTTCTTCTAACATATAACATAATTATGTATTTGCTCCACTAATGGTTATGCTTTCTTTTTCTGGCAGACTGTCAGAATTCTACTACTGAAATTCAGTTTACTTATTAGGTAATTAGGTATCTAACTTTATGCAAAAAATCCTCTCAAATTAGAGCATTCCCTCCTTTTCTTTCTTATCTGTATACACATACATACACACACATGCACAAACATACATATGTGTGTGTGTGTCTGTGTGTCTGTGTGTATATATATATATATTTAAATGCAGTGTTAGGTCTTTCAGATGCAAAATAATAGCTTTATTAAACTATTAAAGGAAACCTGTGAAATATTTTTGTCCTAATATCTCAGGAGATTTGTCATTTTTCATGTTTTCTCAACAGACACCAATGTTCAGATAGGACTGTCCTTCATAAAGAGGGACAGGTGGTAATCCTAATACAAACACATGCATATTTCTGTCTAAAATCACAGTAAGGGTTAAAGCACATACTTAAATGTATAAACTGGTAAGTTTCTGAATTTGTGGACTTCAGTGAGCCTTGTATACTAGCTTCCCCAAACTCTCGTGAGAATACTATCCACCCCCAAAACACTCATACAGAGCCATCATTAAAAATGAATGTAATGCATACAATTATTTTACCACTTTACAAGTATAAATAGAAGCAAGTGGTATATACACCACAACATAAAGTTTAGTCGTGGAGTTGTGGCATTCAAACTGCTTTGTATTTTATTATTAGGAGGGCAACTTTGCTACTGAGTCCTCAGTCAGTGCAGATAGTAATTGTATTTATATACAAATGGTCACTCAGTATGCAGTTTTATAATTATCCTAAATATTTGGAACTTACACTTAGGTTTGCCTGATTGTCATAAAAGAAAGACTGTTAACTTGAATAAACCAATTGTGACAGCTTACATAAATCAGTATTTTGCCTAATGTTGCTTAGAAGGAAATATTGAATTTTACACAGGATTTTGTATACAATACTGTATGATAGGCAGACATCTACTAATAGCATTGCCTGAGATATATATATATATATATTTTCTAATTTTCAGAAATTTTTCAGCTGTTGGCCATTTCATTAATTGAATATTGACTTATTTACATTAAAAGACCCCTGAGCTTTTACCCCTACCACTGAATGACTGAAGCCAATAATCCATTTAAAGTGACTGTAGGTAGGGCACATTATGCCTCTTTGGAACCGGGATATCTTTGTGTCCCTCCTAGGTAATTCTTATACAAAATTCGAAGACTCTGTATAATATTGGGGTTGTTTTTGTTTTTTCTACATAGTCTCAGACTTACCAGGCAATTATTTTCAAGATCTGAGTGCAAAAAGTGGATGGAAAATTCTAGAGAGTTTCACACACACATCAGAAATGTACGGCTTGGCAGGTCAGATGAATGGAGCTCACTCTATGGTTCTTTGTGTGACAGACTTTTTTTGTCTTCTGTCTTTCGGCTTTTCCCGGTTAGGGTTCGCCACAGTGGAACTCCGGTCCACTAAATGATTGGCAGTGAATTTTTATGGTGTCATGTTGCCAGCCTGGCACACAACCTTCAAAGAAGGCACTCTCACACATGCACATACCTATCTGCATGTCTTTATATTCACTTGTCAGCGGGGAGGACATTTTTTGTAACTTTCAGAATACTCTCTGTACTGGACTTTATGTTTTAAAGAGAGATATAATAAGGCTGCTAGATTTGTTTTTTCCTCTGTGTCATATCATCACCACTTTATTTTTCTAATGTATTCATAAATTAGTTTGAAGACAGGGATTTTATTTCACTAGGCATGGCAATTGTACTACTTTTTCAAGCGCAGTATGTTGAATGGTAAAGAGCATAAAAATAACCAGCAAGAGTAAAACAGGACTCGTATACAATGAGCTAATCACCAAGCTGTATAAAATGCTGCTGGTGTCTACTTTTTTCACTCCATGATGTATGTGAATTTGAAATTGATACTTTTCTGCTGCGACGCAGTATCACTAAAAAGCAAAAAGAGACAAAGAAAATAAAGCTTTGAATGCTGATGGGGAATGATGCATCTATTTAAGTTGGTATAGCTTGCTCGTTTCACTGAACAAATGCACCTCATTTCTTGTTTTGAAAAAGAGCACTGCAGGATTGATCAAAGCACATGAAATATTCTCAGCTTGCTGTCTCTGGCATTTGTATTAAATTTTCCAAAAGAAAAAGAAAAAAAATGATGGCCCCGGCTTACTCCTTAATCACCTTCACTTCACACAAGACGAGTCTGACGTAACGCTTATACCTGCACTTTGCGAAAGTCAAGCAAGATCATTATGCTTCAGTTCTTACCATTCGTAATATTCAGGTAAATCTTTCACAATGTCCTTTGCAGAGGTTTTCAGGCTGATTTCTCAAAACTGCAGTTATTTTCCAGTGTTTTCATTTAGATTTTGTCACTGGTTTATTTAAAAAAAAATACATGTTAAACCTGATAGCTGACCTATTTATTTTTAAAGATTTATTAGGCTTTCTTCCTTTAGGAACCAGAACCATTTCTGCTTGCGCATTGTCACCAGATTTTTTATATGTCCATTGCAAAATATTTAAAAATATGCCAATGGTATACCACTGTCACTCTAAGGATTTTGGCAGAAAGTCTGTGATTTGTTTAGGTGCTAAACATATTTTATTTAACTGTAATCCTTATATACAGGTTAAGGCCACACCCAGAAGTTAAAAACTAGTCCCTTCTAGTCAGAGAAATGGTAAAGCTGATTACATGTAAGAATCTGAAGTTAGATGAACCAGATGAAGAAGAAGAGGTAGAATCATTCCATAGAAATGTTAAATCTCTCATTCAAGTACCCAAGAGCCCATGAGTGAAGAAATCTATAGCATCCAAAAAGATGGAATTAAGATAAACTCGTCTACACAGATATGCATGTGTAGTACAGAAGCATAGTGCCACAGCAAGTAATAAAAATAAAGCATAGTCAGTTGGAACTTTCAAAGAACAGGTTATGTGTCAGAGACACAATGTACATTATTGAAATACACAAAGAAAGCTGACAGAAGCATTCTATTATAATTTAAACTTATTTATTCCTTAGCCAAATAACAGATACTCTTACATTATGTAAAACAAAATGATAGATAAGTATATTGTGATTTAAATGTTAAATGTATTTTTCATTTATTAACTAAGCAGCACATACTTTTAATTTAATTAAAAAAGAAAAATAAAATTCCAGTCTACCAGCTGCCTTTTTACCATACAGTTTTCAAATATATCCTTAAACGTGTAGTTTGAATTCCAAATCATTTAAATGCAGAATAAACACTAAGTCTCGTTTAAGAGCAAAAAATATTTGATTAGCTGATCTGAAATTAAATTCTGGCTTTATGACCCACAAGGCATAAATTAAAATTAAAACTATTGAAAGTCTGCCAACAGGAAGTGATGACAGGCATTGTGAATATATGCTGACCTGAAGACCATAGCCCTGTATAACAATTGTCATTCATAGCTATTTAGTTAGAGCTTCTACTGCAGAAGGCAGTGACATTAAGACAGCTTAGTAACACTGTGATATGAGAGAAAGATGTTTTTGCAAGTCTTTTGGGCTGATATGACAGTAAACTCAGACATCAGATATGTAGTCAATATTTTCAGTACATAGTAATTATATACTACAACCAATCATACCTGAAACGTATATTTCAAATGTAGAAACATAAGTGCTACAAAAAATATTATAGTATAAAAGTACTTAAGTCAACCAATGCATATTATTAAATCTGCACAAAAATAACTACCAAGTTTTCAAGCTGAAAAAATAAATTAACATCCATGTTGCACAAAGTAAGTGGCTGATCTGGTAACAGCCCTCATAACCCACTAATCTGTTTTCACTTTAGTTCTGTTTCAATAATTTTTCCAGAATTCTTATTTCTTTAAACTAAGATTGAGGGAATGGTATTCCTAAGTCTGTGCCTGATTAGAAGAATCACTCTGATTTGTTTGAAGATGATTTGTGTCATGCATGTCTTACTGTATTAGTGATTAAAATCATCAAATTTGTCTTTTCGCTGGATAATTCTTATACAGTATATTTAGCTTATACAGACTTTAACTTGATTCAGAAGTAAAGGTGTATGATTTTTGGAACACCTGATAAAGCCTTCCAAAGCCAGCTTCATCATATGTAATAGCTATCTAACGTATCATTCTATAAACGAAACTCTGGCATAGTACAGAAAACTACAAAATAGCTTTTCATCATAGTGCAAAACACACATTTTCAGCAGCAGAAAAAGCCTGTTATTTTAAAAGACAGCATTATACTAGATCACAATATAAACATACAGTATGTTCCATTTTTTTAATGCTACTTTCAGGCAGCTATGGATATATTGAATAGCTTAAGTCATCAACAGCACTGTAGCACAATGCAGTGATCTAGCCAGAAAACAGCAAGTTATGTAACCTACCTGTCTTTCTGGATCAAAAGATATAGTGTCTATTAATATCATATGTTTAGTTTTCTCATAATACCATAAAAAATGATAATTATTCAGCTCAAAATTAGACAGTGCCATTGCTCCATCAACCACCTTACAGCAAATAAAACATTTTATTTTAATATGTTGAGATTATTATAATCACAAGCCCCATAATCTTGTACTGCATTCCTGTGACTCTTGATATGTATTATGTATTCTTATACTACGTATTTGCTTTACTTATTTTTTCAACTGATAGGTCTCTGGGCAGGAAATTCCTGCATTTCAGGAAGACCCAGGAACTGGTATACTTCATAATAAGAAATACTGTACAAAAAATTGCAAAGATGCAGTAAGTTTTAGTGGGTAAAGCACTGCTACATGCCCTTTTCTTTCCTTTATTCTGTTTTCATTCTCTCCTATTATTGCCTATACAGTGTCTGCCATCTGTAAACAAAATATAATCAGCTTCTGTTTTTAGTAAAACTCTTAAGTATATGCTCTCCCCTTACCTATTCTTAATCATTATCTACAACCTCTCTCAATATTTTTACATCTTTTGCTATTTTCCCTTTCACCTTTCCTAAATTACAATTAAAGTCTCCCACCACCATAATATACACGATTACTATCACATAAGTTTGAATTTCCTCAAACATTATTTTTTTCTTTCAGTAATGCTTGTATACTCATAAACTACTGCTACTACTATTCAGAAGACTTTCTGCCCCTTTCTTATATCGCACACTAAAACTCTTCCTGCCACCAACACCATTATATCTAGTATTTTAGTCTCTTATTTTTCAGTAATACTGTAATACCTGAACATGTATCACTGCCTATAGTCACACACCACTTTCCCTTTCCATATAATCTCAAATTACAAACTTTTCCTTTAAACAAAGAAATGGGCCTCACTCCACATTTCCTACAATATGGTTTATATTTTTTTCTGGAATGTCCAAACTACCCACATTGCATGCACCTTCTTTTTCTACAGTCCTGGATTAAATGTGATTCATCCCGAAATAAAAAAATTCTTTTGGCTGCCCTTGTACTTAACATTCCCTTTTCCCCAAATTTTTACATTAGGCAAATGCTGCAAATGTTTATATTCTGTTTTTAAAGTTACATAAACTTTCCATCTCCCTGTCCATACATTTCATGCACAACTTTCTTAATATCATGTACATCCTGATT
Source organism: Protopterus annectens (assembly GCF_019279795.1). NCBI lineage: Eukaryota > Metazoa > Chordata > Ceratodontiformes > Protopteridae > Protopterus > Protopterus annectens. The sequence goes on from NC_056746.1 coordinate 1,041,413,792, forward strand.
TAAACTTAGAAAAAAAATTAATTCATTCTCTTCTATCTTAATTGTTCTGTATTGTAACCACAGTTTTCTTTTTAACTGTACATTTACATTTTGATAAATGTAGTCCTTCCAAGGAGATATGTTACTCATCTTTTCAGATTCATTAACACTTTTTTTTCTGCTAATGCAAATGTGCCGAAGGTTATTGCACAGAAATGTTCAGTTGCTATATGTGTCATTGCCCTCATATCAGACAAACTGAATCCTAAGGACATAACAACACTGTCTAAAAGACACAATACCTGTTTCATTGCTGTTCATACTTTGTTTTCACCTATACAACAAGCTTTTTCTTCAAGCTGTCAACAGCTCTAGTCTACCTCCTCTGCACCTGCATTTCCTTATGCCCTTAAAACCAGTTCACTGGTCAGACATGACACCTCTGTATCCACACCATTGTTTACAACATCCTCCGGTCTTTCTGTCATCTCCTCACTGCCAGATACTTTCTTCATTACCACACTCCACTGCATTTCTCCATTTTTTCTGGTTCTGCTTCTTCCATCATTTTTTGTAAAACCAAGTCATACAGACCCCGATGACATGATAGTCACCTCCAAAACATCTTTTTCCTTCTGAATTACAGTTTCTGTTTTCTCTTTCTCCAAATCATCTCCACTCACAGCCTCCATCTTAGATTCAGTGATCAGTGGTAAAAGCCCTCTGGCTCCATTTAGTGACCACCTCATAAAAAGTCCTCCAAAGATTAGGGGACTTTTCCATGTGCCCTAGCCAAATTTCTCCTAGTCTCTTTAAATGCCACTTCAGGCCTTCCTTTAATAAGTGGTTGCAAGCCTTGTGGGTCTAACCCAGTCATCAAATGATAAATACAATAAAAACATTCTAATGCAAAATACTCCTTCTGACAGAAATTTAATGCAGTTTTTTTTTGCTTTAAATACACATTTAATGTAGCATGTCATCACCATTAAGTATCCAATGACAATTAAAAGTTAATATGTTTTCAGTGTGAGCTTTCATACAAGTGAGAATGTGTTTTGCATGCATTATATTAACATAGCAGCTTCTCAGGTGAATGGCTGCTACATTTAAACACTGCCTGTTCACCATCATGCTGCTTAAAAGCAAAGTTTCACACCTTTAAATATTTGTCCAAATTTAATAAGGCAAACATTTTAGTCTCATTATAGCAATAATCCTGCCCTCTTATAAAATCTATCTGCAGTCTACTTACCCCTTGTTTTTCTACCTTTTAGATGCCTTGTAGCTTTGGTCACTTCCCCTTTCCCAATCTGCCTAAAGATCAACTCTTTCTCCATTTTCCCTTAAACTCTTCCACGCCAGGTCCACAAAACTGCCTCTCTCCTTCAATTCATATATGTATTTTTGTATCTGGTCTTAAACTTATCTCACATCTCCTCGTTTGACTAAACTTTCTTTCCATTTTATCCTGATCTGCTCCACCTAAAACTACTGTTTTTCTGGAACTATTTCCTGTTTTCATTTTCACTTGGTCTCCCTGTCTTTGGCCTCTTTCAAAATGAATAAAGACATTCTGAGGTTCATCTTTCTCCTTAAGCCTTCAGTCTGAAATATGATTCCATCTAGAGTCATGTCCTTCAAGTTACTGAAACTCAACTTTCCCCATTTTAAGCAGTTTTATCAAAAAAAGTAACTACAACAGCAGTTAATACTACATAGCATCTCCTTTCATTTTGCTGAATGGTTATCATGTATGGGAAAAAATAAACAAAAGTACCAGCAGCAGTTACAACTGGACCTGCCATTTCCCTTCCCCTCATGGTTGGTGAGCATGGGAAAATAAATTAAATTAATGCAAGTAACAGTAACAGACCTCTTTGTGTGTGTGTGTGCGTGTGTGTGTGTGTGTGTGTGTGTGTGTGTGTGTGTGTGTGTGTGTGTGTGTGTGTGTATGTGTGTGTGTGTGCGTGTGTGTGTGTGTGTGACAGAGAGAGGAAAACAGACAAAGACTAACTGTGTATTTGGGGGGAGTTTAATGCTTTGCATTTAGATGATTGATTCTTACTTATTTGTTCATTCAGTTCATTCATTTTGTATTTTTATTTTATTTATTTATTTATTTTTGGCATTTGATTACAAAGAAGGTCCAAATGGGCACAAAACCTATTTTCAGAGGAGGCCTGAGAAGATAAGCTACGTCAGACATGATACAAATTATATGCATATGATCTTATAAACATATAAGTAGCAAAAGAAGATGGCAATAAATTATAAAATTAGATCAATAGAAGATAAAAGCATGATTACATCAGAGACAGGGATAAACATACATATAGATAGATAGATAGATAGATAGATAGATAGATAGATAGATAGATAGACAGATAGTTATATTTCTATGTTATGCATAAAGAAGAAGCAATAAGGTACAGGAGGTGCAGAAACAGAAAATGTCACACAAGAATATTATAAGCTAACAAAGGTCAAAGGAAGGTTAAGAAGAAGAGGGTAAATAAGATTCAATGTTGATAACATAGAGTAGGTACTAAGAGCAGTAAGAGAGACAGTAGGCATATAGCAGATTGCAAGGAGGAAGGAGTATAGAAGATAAGGGAAGAGACAGAGTATGTATGAGAAAGACTATAGGAAGGGGAAAATTAGAATCAATTTAACCTAGAGAAAGGAAAGCGCAGAGCCTGGGGTTGAAAAGGTATTCTTTTAGGGTACTGTTTGAGAATTTTACTGATGGATGGACAGTAGAAAGGATTGTGTATCATTTTGTGGGCAAGTAGAACTTGAGTGTACTTGAGGTAATTGGGCAACGCAAGCCAGTTTAATGTTTTCAGAGCAGAGCACTGATGACTTTTATATGACAGACTGGTTACAAATCGAGCTACCTAGTCATAACATAATTCTAGTTCTGTGATGAAAGCGACTTGAATATTGGTTAGAATTTGTGAGGCATTGAACAGAGAAAGTGGAAGGTATCTGTTTGCCAGTGTCACTCTGGAGGAACTTTTGAGGATTTTTTTTAACTGTAGAGCATATTGAGTTTTTGATCTGTTTTTATACAATTTTGTGTATGAAGATCAAAGTTCAGTTGATCATCAATTGTGACGTCTACTAACTTGGTATGAGAAATGACTTCTGTATCTGTGTGATTGAGAGAAATTATTTGGAATCTATTTTTGAAAAGTGTTAGAGATTTGGGGAGAAATAGTAATAGCTTGGTATTGTTGTGATTTAGGAAGAGTTAGTGTTCACAGAACCAATCTTCAATGAAGTTGAAGGCATTTTGAGTAATGGAATGTAAATGGGGAAAAGTGTTTGATGAGCAAATGACATGTTAAAGAGAAGAGGCCCAAAGAAAGAACCTTGGGGCACACCACTATTAACTGGAAGAAAAGAGACATATGTAGACAGCTATTTTACAGATTGTTGCTGATGAGAAATGTAGCTAGCGAACCAGCTGAGTGTTGTATTAGACAGACTAACCACAGACATTTTAGAGAGTAATTTGGAGTAAGAGGCTGTATTTAAGGGTTTGGAGAAATCTAAAAAAAAATGGAACAGACCAGGTTATTATCTCTAGCTTTGATGATGTTATCTAAGAAGGCAAACAGGGCAGTTGCTGTGCTATTGTATAGTGCAACAGTGTTGGCAGAGGTTAGTAGATTTTCTTAAAGGGGTCTATATTATAACATCGACATCGAATGTTATAATATCGAACCCCAAACACAGAAATCTGTAAACATCGAACAGTCAGAATAGCAAATTTTTCCCAGGGAAAAAAATCGCTATTCCGAGAAACATACACACAACACAAACACACACAAAAAACAGCAATCCACACACATACACTTAAAATCCTATACCTAAACCTTAACTAAACTTTACATACACTACTAGCTATCCACTTACCTTAACCCAACCCTAACCCTAAGGTCCGTCACTATCGCACACTCACCTCATCCGCGCCCTAACCCTAACTCAGCTAACCCGCCCCCTAACCCTAACCTACACACAACCGCACACTTACCTGACCCACACACTAACCCTAACTCACCTAACCTGCCCCCTAACCCTAACACACACAATTGCACTCTTACCGACCCTCACCCTAACCCTAATGTCCACA
>NC_056746.1:1041422911-1041425411 GCF_019279795.1 Protopterus annectens
AATTAGTGTTCTCAATGGGTCGACATACGTCAGCAACATCAGACCCAGTTTTGAAGGCTGTCTATTTGTGTCCACTGATTTGGCTGACAAAGAAAAATTATTAATAGAAGGAGCTGATGCCACACTGGTGGCAGCATAAGTTTTGTTAAAAACAGTACCTTTAGGATGAGCTCCTGTTTGCTGTTCTTCTGCATGTCTTGTACTACAAAAATCAAAGTCTTCTCTGTTTCCCAGATGCCGCCCATTGTGTCCAAAGAAAAGTGTAATTAATGGACAATATATGAGTCACCCAAATGACCTCACACCATGAAGACTTGGCTAAAGAATTAGAAATAGTGGTAAAGATGTTTTTAAGAAGGGGATATCCACCTTGGTTAGTTGAGGAGACAAAGTCTTATGTGGAATCTGAATGGGGTAAGAAATATAAACCACTTCTCAGTGTTGGGCTCAATGATAATAAAGTTCTGAATGAAGATGGCGATTATGAGCTTTGGTCATTGCATATGGACCTCTAGCCAGAAAAGTGAAAAATATCATTACAGCAAACTGGAACATATTAAAGGGTAACTCTTTTGTTTATAACACACTTGGCATGCATCCCACCTTCATTTTCAAAATGGGCCCTAATATCAAGGCTAATTTTAAAAGGGTGGCTTTGTCCAATATCAGTTATAGTTCCCCTAAGAAAGGAACTACAAAATGCAGAAGATGTTCCCAATGTTGCTATATTTTGGAGGGATAAGGGTTAACCTTGGAAAATAACTGACAGTCCAAAATCCATTTTGTGAGGGGCAACTGTCAAACTAAAAGGGTTGTTTACCTCGCAAAATGTTTAGGTTGCCCTGCTTATTATTTCGGTAAGATGGAGAGATGTCTCCGAAAAAGAATATATGAACAGCAGTACCGAATAAGTAATCATACCAAAAATAATGCTTTTCTTAAACAATCTTTAAAATGTCCCATGTATAAAAACTTTGCTTTTTTGGAACATATTAAGTTTAACCCTAGGGGTGGTGATTTTAAATCCAGGTTAGAAGAAAAGGAAATGAGGCGGCAGCTTTGATTACACATTTCTTCCTTCCAGGGCTAAATGAAAATATTTCTTTGCAACAAGTCCTCCTTTACTTTTCCAATTTTTAAAAAGTTTTAAAAGTTTTTGGTTTTTAATATATTATTCAGTGTTTTATTATAGTATTTGTGAGTTAATTTCTATTATTTTAATCTACTAAGGTTAATGCTTTTAAGGTTAAGTTTTGTGATTCTGATGAAGTCCTATTTGTTTGGGACGAAAGTGCTCAAATCATTTTAGTTTTAGTTTTGTATATCTTTAATAAAGTATTTGTAATTTCGAACATTGAATTCCACTTTCTGACTGATGCGATATCTCTTCTTGCTGTGTTTAGATGCTTTGGTATCATCACACTTTTTGGTCTTTTTACCTTTCTAAGTGTATAAGTGCAATATTTAAAATCTGTCCTTATTTTTGGGCCCCCCCCCCCATTATATCAGGCTTTGTCCAGATTTCTTGTACTAAGAGGCTGAGTGGTATGAGCCTCATTCAAACCTCCCACTTCATCTGCTTGTAACCTAAGAATCCATTAAAGTTTAACACATTCAGTTTTATTAGACAAATCACCACCCCTCAAACTAATCACCAACAACTGTAAAACAAGAAATTCAAATGTGTGACATACACCCAGTATATAAACATGTTTAGCTAAGGCATTGGACATCTTTTTCTTTCTTTTATCATATAGATGTTCCAAAACCCATAATGTAAGAGAGCGATCGTTTTTTCCAATATAAAAACAGGAGCAGCAAGTGCATCGAGCTAAATAAAGCAAATTGGTACTAGTGTAATTAGCATAAAAATTAAACGTATGTACATTCATTTCTGAAGTTTTGCTGGTAATGTGAACATTTCCCTTCACTTCATGTTTTGTGCTCACTGCCAGTATGTTATATCTAACAGCTGTATCTGCATAATAAATATTGAATAAAGACACAACATCATTACCAATATAGTATGCATAAAAACAGTAATACATACATAATATATACTGATTAAATATATGGCATCATTACCAATATGCTATGCATTACAATGATAGCACATATACAATACATATTGAATAAAGTTACAGCATCATTACTAGTATGTTATGCCTAACAGTGGTAGTACATGTAAAATACATATTGAACAAAGACAACAACAGACCAAGAGTGCAAGCTGCAAGATGTTTCCAGCTACTTGATTACTCAAAAAGGTGGACCCCAGCCAGGTCACAGGTTCTGTGCCAGTCTTCTAAAAGTATTTTTCTGTCCTTAGTTTTGATGTACCTTTCTCCCATTGGGTTTATACTTCTTTTTCCTGATGCATGTTAATTGTGTTTGCACTGTTTTTGCATTTCTGTGCATATTTTTTTCTATTTCCCTAACCCCCTTTTGCTACTCACCTTAGTATAAATAGATAGAGCTTACTTCTCAGAATTTTGAGGAA
>NC_056746.1:1041427911-1041642911 GCF_019279795.1 Protopterus annectens
TTAAAATCCATGGGTGAGCATGTAGTAAGGCATAACAAATGAAGGCATGTGTTGTTTCTTTTGGAAAAGTATTAAATTCTTGTCACTCACATTCTAAAAGAGTTTTTTAACATTAACCATTGGAGAGGAATAAGATTTCATACCTTTCTTGTAAAGCGTGATTTTATTTCAGGGAGGACTCTTTGCTGCAGCATTTTAACAAGTGGGCTTCATCACCACAGGCGTCATTTGTCATGTAGTCTTTTACCTTTAAAGTAAAAACCTCGAGGAGTTATTACCTTTAAAGTACTTATCTGCCTCCTTCCTTGATGGTAATTCCCTACCACATCTGCTGATTCAACTCTGGCATCAGCTTGCCACGCATAAGAAAAACAAAACATTGCCCTCTGCTGCCTACAGCTCACCTCCTCACTCTGAACCTATTAATTGCTTAGCACTGTTTACTGTTCTGGAGAGGTTTCACCGGCTGTTTTGCTCTGACTTCCCTTTAAGCATTACACGATCTTAGTCTTTTTCAGTACATTTCAGGGAATGTCTCTGTTAATGATTTTTGTTGATTTATTGGAGGTCTCATTACCCTCACTCAACTCTATGAACAAATAATCCCCAAAAGATGTTAATTTACATTTTTCTTCGTGTTCTTTATGGCAGTGATAATTGTAAACATTCTTTGATTTAATGGATCACAAAAATGGAAGAAAAGCATTGAAAGCAAACAAGTTACAGAAGTTAGAAAATAGAACAGAACCATACCTTTCAACTTTCCAGATTTTGGTAGAATGTCCAGATTTTTAGACTTTATATCCTTCAGAAAATGCAGTGTCGCACAAATCATGTTATTCTACCAACGTTCTAAGTTTATAAGAGCTTTATTTAACATCTGATCCTGTTTTTGTGTGTGTGTGTGTCCATTATTTTAGGCCTTGTCCAGATTTTTTCTGCTAAGAGGTTGAGAGGTATGACAAGAACAGAGATTAATGAATTTAAAAAATAAACCAAAGAAAATGTCTCTAAATTGATATAAATAGTAAAACAACAGTTGGAAGAATAATAATAATTGTTTCAGCTTCTGAGCAAAAATGCACAAGTAAAGACAAAGAAGAAACACTAGAAAAAAAGAGCGTTTTGATTATTTTCATGTAATTTCTGCAGGGTTTAAAAAAAACCTGTATAACATTCCCCTTAGCTGGTTGACTTTTTCTGGTGCCTGAGCCTGTGATAGCATTTGTACCCATCCAGACAACAGGTTTGATACGCCGCTGCTTTCCAGAAGTGATTTGCAGACGGTGGAAGCAAATAACTTAAAATATGTACCAGTTCTATGTAAATCAAAAGACTGGGCCATCTGAAAACGGTTTATCTGTGCATCTTTAGCAGTCGGCCATGATGTCTGGAAGGTTTACACCAGCTGCATTCTGTTCTAAGGAAAGGGCCCCCCTTCTCCTTTATCTGGGTAGGATGAGTTTAAAATAGAACTACTGAGTGTCTTTTGTATATATACTGATTTGAATGACCAGCATATCCTCTTGTCTGATCATTGTGAATGATTTTAATCTGAGAACATTATACCTAGCAGAAATTAACATTTTATCCTTAGTAAAAAAAATGTTTGTCAAATAACATATCAAAAATCATTATCCTTAGGTCACTGTCCTCCATTTAGAGTTATTACATGATCTGAATATGGAAAGTATTTCCATGCACATCTTAGTTTGTTCTTTCAAAAAGAGATGGATAATACTTCTGACTGTCTAAATTAATTTTTATTTATTTTCTTCAGCCTTTGGCCTTATCATTTCCAGGAGTCTTTTCAGAATACTTAACCTCAGTATTGACCTGCATGAGGACTGAGGTTATCCAAGTACATTCCTACCTAATGAATGCCTCATCTTTCCCCACTCTATTAGCTTAATGAAATATCATCTGGCAGAAGTAGATCCGGTATCCTTATTTTATAGAATCAAAACAAACCCAGATAAGTCCTTCATCAATACATGTCAAAGATTTTCTTTCCTAGAATAACCTGAAACCATAGTGTTTCTTCAACAGAACAGAGTTATTGACATTTCTGAGTTTATAACAATCCAGGCATTTCTGCTACAGTACTGAGCAATACAACCAGGGTCACATCTTCATGCATTCTAATGGTATTGTACATGTACAGGGCATACAGGTGTGCAAAAGCCTATGAAACCAAGGAAAGTAACCCTTAAAACAGTCAAGTCCCATACTGCCAGCAACTGTACAGCAGTTCTCTCAAAGTCATACAACCTGTCTTTGAGAATGCCTCTCTCATGACAAGTGCCATTTCATTTGTAATAGCTATGTTTCATACCTTTTATTTGAGCTCATCTGATGTCTGTAAGAATTCAAGTTATGCAATACCAAAGGTCGTAGCTTATAACATGAAGGGTGATGAGGACTATATATTTATATTTATGTTCATATTATGTTCATCTTATGTTTGTATTTATATTTATGTTTACACTTATATGTCTATCTATAGCTACATCTATCAACATATCTGCATCTATCTATTTAGACACAGATGTATATGGTTGTATTCTACATGTTGATGTTGGTCTGTTACACTTAACAAAAATATGGCTTGGGGTGGTAGAGTGAACTTTGGCTGTTTGTGAAGGTATAAACAAATGCTTCTTTGGTTTTTATGATATATCTTTGTGTATGTAGACTTCAGTATTTCTTCTTTCAGAACCATATGACCAGAATTCAGATATAATCTTGGAAGCTGGAGAACATGAATGGGGAGGACAGGACTGAGATTTTGCTGCTAGTCTGCCCATCCTGGAGGGAGGGAGGAATCTTGGTCTGTTTTACTGTTCGACCCAAAGCAAGAAGGGACCTGCAAGCACTGAAGATGCAGCCATAAACAGGGGATTTGGGAATAACACATAATGGTTTATACACACACACGCACACACACACACACACACACACACACACACACACACACACACACACACACACACACACGCACACACACACACGCGTAGAGTGTTATTGGGCATCCCTTTGACTTGAGTGTCATGTCAGCATCGCAGGCCAGGGTATGGCCTAAAATAGGAATACCCTCATAGCATGTATCATTAGATATAGATTAGGGCACACAACACCCTTGTGGCTGCCTGAATGCTAATCTTCTCTGGCTGTTTCACACATCCATGCTGGAGACTCTGCACAGTGTGCCACCAAGACTGACAAGAGAAGGGCTGATGGTCAACAAGCATGATAAGAAAAATTATATAGGAAGAACATATTAAAAAATTATATAAAAAGAAGAAACGCCACCAAGAGGGATATGAGGTGGCTGATTGTTAGCTGGCATGGAAGGAAAAATGGTACAGGAAAAAATAAAAACTTCTGCTTTAAGGAAGGAACTTTAAGCAAATGTGTATATATATATATATATATATATATATATATATATATGTGTGTGTGTGTGTGTGTGTGTGTGTGTATGTATATATATATATATATATATATATATATATATATATATATATATATATATATATATATATATATATATATATTCATGTAACTCTCCATACACATTTGCACATTTATAAAATATGGCTTTATGTGATTTGGTCATGTTGACTAATGTCGCCAAATGGGCATTGGTATTTGCCGGTGATAAGTGGGTTGAGGACTTGGCCTACTCCAGTCTATGCCAGGGACCCATACTAAAGGTGGGAGAGGTGTATATGCCCCTATTGGCCAGTGTGTGCCTGCCATAAACTCCTGCAGCCCTGGGTCAAAAAGCTACTGGCTGGCGAGTTTCTAGTTGCTCAGCCAGGGTTACCTGAGATAGCTCTGTTGAGTGAAAGCTGGATGTAACACTAGGCAACCTGCCAAAAATTAACTGATAATTGTTAGACTTAATGTAGGTTCCCTGACAGTATGCAGCTTGGGAGTGGATGATATGAATGATACAGACAAAGCTGGACATCCTGCATATCCAAGAAACAAGATAAAGATGAAAGGGCAGTGCAGCAAAGCCATTTTGCTTGGGATCTAGAGTCTACTACTCAGAAGGAGGACAAGCTGGAAATGCTCTGGTAATTGTGATCATAAAACTCAACTGTCCAGATTTTTGCAGAATGTTTAGATTTTTACCTCATATTTTAGGTCTGTTCATCATAAAATTTGTGGTTTTCTGGATTTTTGTGGCAAATCAGTGAGGTCTAAATTCATTAAATAATGAAAACCAAGTGAGTTTCCAACTTCATATCCTTCAGACAATGCATGACAACACTAAACCTTTTATTCTAGCACATTTCTAAGTTTATAAGAGCAATATTTAAAATGTGTCCCTTATTTCTGGGGCTTTGTCCTCCCCAATTATTTTTGGCTTTTTTCAGATTTTTTTGTGCCAAGAAGTTGAGGGCTATGATTGTGACGAGAGAGAGGCTTCAGAAGGCAGTAAGAAATGTCATCAGAATTAGTGACAGACTCACGGCAATCAGACTCCAGTGTAATGATAGGGCAGTATTCATAATCTCAGCCTATGTTCCACAGCAGGGTTGTGATAGTGAGGGAAAGAGTGCATTTGACAGCAGTTGCAGGACCTAGTAGATAAAGCAGGACAACATGAATTGGTTTTGATAATGGGTGACTTGAATGCACATATCAGGACAGACAGAACAGGATATGAGGACTGCCTGGGTCCACATGAATAAAGAAGGAGAGGTCATTCTAGACTTACATCTAGCAAATGGCTTGACAGTAGCTAACACATGATGGTTCAGAAAGAGAGACAGTCACAAGATCACATACATGAGTGGCCAACATGCAACTCAGGTACACTTCCTCCTAGTCAGGAAAGGGCACTCAATGCCTGCAAAGTCACGCTCAGTGAAACAGTCGGCTCACAGCATAAACCACTAGTTGCCACAATCAGATGCAAGCAGTGGTCAGAGAAGGCTCTAAGGTCAGCAGGTTAAAGACCTGCAAGTTGACTGAAGAGAAAGTACAACAGTTCAAGGAATTACTCAGCAATCTAGCACACCATGAAGAGGGGGTAATAGGTGTTGAAGAAGAATGGCAGTGCCTCAAAACAGCATGTGTTAGGATGACAGAAAAGATATGTGGCTGAGCCAGGTATGGAAATAAGGTACATAAAGAAAGCTGGTGGTGGAATGCAGCAGTCCTGGAAGTTATCAAACGAAAGAAGGAGTGCAGGAAGAACTGGGAGATAGAAAAGACTGACCAGGCTAGGAATGAACACTGGTTGGCTAACAAAGATGCTAAGAAAGGATTTGCAATAACAATGAACAGGGCATCAGAAGCACTCTACCAGCTTCTGGAAAGTGACTCAGTAGAAGGCACAAAGAAACTGTATCAGGTTGCAAGGCAAAGACAGAAAAATAAAGAAGACAATCAGACACACTTCATAAGGGATGCCAGCAACAACCTGCTCACCAGTCCACAGGACATCAAAGGTAGATGGAAGGAGAATTTCCAACAACTTCTGAATGAAGAAAACCCCACAGAAGCTGTACTGCCCCAGACATAGCCTATGATGAAAGAAGAAGAGGAGCCCACCCTAGAAGAAGTAAGAACAGCACTAAGGAAAATGAAGTCAGGGAAAGCAGCAGGCTCAGATGATGTCACACCAGATATGATAAAGATGCTGGGTGAGATGGGGAGAAATGCTTCCTGGGAGTACTCATAGCTGTGTGGAGAGAAAGGCATATCCCAGCTAACTGGAAAATAAACATACTCATGCCAGTGTACAAGAAGAAAAGGGACATCCACAACTGAGGGTGGTACAGAAGAATCAAACTCCTGTCACATTGCATGAAATTTCTAGAGAGGGTAATTGATAAAAGGATATGCAGAGTTGTAGAAAGTAAGATGGGGGATGAGCAGTTCAGATTCAGATCAAGATACTGCAAAAGTGACCCAATGTTTGCAGTATGATAGATATTGGAGAAGAAGTTAGAAATGAGGAAAGAGTCCAACTGGGCATTCCTAGACTTGGAGACTGCTGTTCATACTGATGATGGACTACATTAGCAAACAGGTCAGAGGGGACAGATCAACAAAATTGCTGTATGCAGATGATGTGGCATTACAGGCAGACTCTAAGCAAGAACTTCAGTAAAGGATAGGAGAATGGAATGCAAAACTGAAGGCACATGGGATGAAACTGAGTACAGGTGAGACAGTGGTAATGGCAGCAAATGAGGGAAATCAGAAGAAGCTGAGAACTGAGATATAAAGGAAGGTAGTGGAACAGGTTAACAGCTTCAAGTATCTGGGAGGGGTGGTTGAGGAGATGGGAAGTCTGAATGAAGAGGTCAGTGCTAGAATTGGAGGGACTACAGCCAAACTGGCATAGAGTTTCAGGTATAGTGAATGAAAAAAATAAGGTGCACAAGACAGTGGTGCTACCAGTACTACTGTATGGTACAGAAACCTGGTCAGTAAAGGCAGGCCAGATGAGGACACAATAGGTAATAGAAATTTGGTGTCTGAGTAGGATGCACACTAGGGGACAGATGATGAAATAAGGACATAAGAGCAGAGGCCAAAGTAGCTCCAATTGCAGAAAAGATCAAGAGAACAGATTACTGTGGTCCAGATACGGTAAATAATTTAGTGTATTGGACATATTGAAAGAGGATATTGAAAGAGGAGGTAAGAAGAAAGCTAAGGAGAATGAACCCCAGGAAGGCTGCTGGCCCAGACAACATACTGGGCAAGGGGTTAAAAGGCTGTGCTGATCAACTATGCACAGTGCTCAAAGAAATATGTAACACCTAACTTGCCATGGGAACCACTCCCTCCAGCCCTACCGACTAGAGACCAATTGCTCTGACATCCACTGTTATAAAATGTTTTGAGTGGCTAATCAAAAAGCATCTTTCATCATGCCTATTGCCGGATTTTGACCCTCTGCCATTTGCGTATAGAGCTAACCGATTGATGGCTGATGCCTTATCAGTAGCACTACACATCTCCCTTGAGCACCTATGTGAGGATGCTGTTCATAGACTTCAGCTCTGCATTTAATACAGTGGTACCAATGCAGATGATAGAAAAACAGGCACAATTAGGATTCAGTAAACATCTCTGTAACTGGATCCTAGACTTCCTGACTGAGAGACCACAGAGGATGTGTTCAGGTAAGAACACATCAAAGTGCATCACGATTAACACCAAGTTCCACAGGGATCTGTTCTCAGCCCACTGTTATTCACTATCCTAACCCATGACTGCTATGCTAAGCACAAGTCCAACCATGTCATCGCTTGCTGATGACACCACAGTCATGTGGCTCATCACAAAGATGGACGAAAGGGCGTACAGAGAGGAGGTGGCATCTCTGATCAGTTGATGTGAGGGAAAAAACCTTGACCTGAATATAAGCAAGACCAAAGAGATTTTCATTGACTTCAGAAAAAGGAGAACAAACCACCCAGTGCTCAGGATCAATGGTGAGAGTGTGGAGAGAGTTATGTACAAAATTCCTGGGTGTGCACATATCAGAGGCTATCTCATGGTTGGGAAACCCCAACCAATGGGTCAAGAAAGCGCACCATTGCCTCGACTTTTTAAAGTCTGAAAAAAGCTAAGCTTTCTCCTCATATTCTCGCCACCTTCTATAGAGGTGCATTAGAGTGCATCCTCACCTGCAACTTCACAGTGTGGTTTGGAAGCTGCACAGTTACAGAAAGGAAGGTGCTACAAAGAGTAGTGAGGGTTGCAGAGAAGGTAATAGGTTCCAGTCTTCCATTGATACAGCATCTTTATTATGTAAGAAGCATCCAAAAGGCCACCAAAATAACACAGGACAACATGCATCCTGCTCATGGACTGTTTAAGCATCTGGTATTGGGTAAGAGATATCACAGCATCCGCTGCAGGACTACAAGATTCAATAACAGTTTCTACCCTACAGTAATTAGACTTCTGAACTCTGGCACTAGTCCCAGGGGTCTGGACACATAATATGTCAACTTTTATTTATTTGTGCAATATATACTTACATATATTTCAAGTAAGTGCAATATTTATTTATTATATCCATAGTCAGTATTATTTAACTCACTCAAGTGCAGTATTAGTCAAATAACTTTCAATCTGTAGTGTGTTTTGTATTACTTTAAATAGGGTAGTTAATTTAACTCCGGGGAGGGTATTCTTTTCATATATGAGTGTTGGCAAAGGTATCTGCTCTTTTTTGCATGTGCTGGGAGTAGTATTGTATTTGTTAGTTATGTTTATTACTCTCCTGTTATGTGTTGTTTCACTTTCCTTTGTAATTTCAAGAATGGAGCTGATTCAAAAAATTCCATTTAGGCTACACATGTATAGTTCTAAATGATAAAGTTTACTTTGACTTTGAGTTACTCAGATCATTCTATAAAGCTATTAATTATTTTATTTAAACAGATCAGTACCTGAGCTCCATTTTTGGAATAAGTCCAGGACACTTTGATACTATTTTGCAAATTTTAGACTGATGATATGCATAAGGCTAAGAAAAATACATTTCCTGATAAGAAAATTCCCTGACTCATAAAATACTTAAGGACTTCCAATATCAGTACAATGTCTTCAGAGCAGGCACATGACCTATTAATTCTCGTCAGAGTTCCACCCCAGAGCAGATTCTGACTAAATACTAATATTAATACTAATATTAAGAGAGTTTTTTTCTAGCTCATTAGATTGTGGCTACAGAAAGTTCATGAAGGTTTTCTTTGAAATGAAGCCTGATATTTCCAGAGCATCACATCATTTTCTCCAAACATAATTATGGCTAAGCACACCAGCTGCTATTAAAGGTGTTGAAGCTGAGCCTGAGGGGTCTAATGTTCATGTTGATGGTGAAGATAAGGATACACCTCTCCGGAGATATTTTTATGAATATATTTCATTATTTCAAGGTGTATAAAATGGGGACAGTAGAAATGTTAAGGGGCGAAGAATTATTTTACTGTATTTTTTTTCGGAAGGTAGGCAAGGAAACCTATTAGCTTGCTGACTAGGCTCCCTTCATACAAACAGTTAGCTTCACTTAGGGATGTGGTATATAATCAGCCTGATGTTATTCGTAAAGTATTCAAGGATATTGGCAGATATCGCATTGTGTCTGAGAAATCTGAGAAGTTGTTCAAGCAGTAGTCCACTGATCAAGATAAAATTAACTCAGAAGCAGCTGGAGATGAGAAAATGTTATTGGGCATTTATTTTGTTCTAGTGCTATGGCCATTAACACTTAAAATCATGTTTCTGGTCATTTATTTATTTTTATTTTACATTTGTTTATTTATTTATTTTACATTTGTTTACTGGGAAAGTCCGACTGGACACAGGTCCATTTTCAGCGGAGGCCTGGGAAGAAAAGCTCCACATTACAATACATTACATGAGAGTAAAATGAAGTAGAACATACATACATATATACACATCAGGACAACATGCTGGTGATTAACAAACATACATATAGCATATATACACACAACAGGACATCATGCTAGTGATTAACATTTCTTACAGTAAACAATCAGAGGTACATTTTTTTTTCTTTTGCAGTTATAAGTTTTGTAAGGTAAATGTATACGGGTTTGGAAGATTCCAGGAGAGAAACTGTTAATACATAGCTGTACCCTGACAAATTCTCTTGGTATAGATTAGCCTGGTGAGTGGCATGAGCTTAGCCAGTTACTTAGATGGTGGATTTTTAGGTGTTTTTTGAATTGACTAAAGGAGGCAGTAGAAGTTATTTGGCTTGGTAGTGTGTTCCAGGTTTTGGCAATGGTGTTAGCAAAGAGGGACTTTACCAGCTTTGTTTTTATGTTTGATGACAGTTATAAGGTTCTGGTTACTAGATCTTAAAGCTCTAGAGGGAATGTGGGGCTGAATTAGCTGCTGAAGTGCTGGAGTTATCTCAGGAAGGTAGTAGAGTTTGTGCGCTATAGAGAGTTGATTGAGTAGAAGTATATGATGCAACTCAAACCAGTTGAGTTGCTTAAGGGATAGACAGTGGTGGGACCTATATGAGGCTTCAGTAGCAAACTTGGCAATCTTGTTGTAGCAAGATTCCATTTTATTTAGATCAGTTTGGCAGAGATTGGTCAAGATGGGAGAGGCATAGAGGAGGGTGGATAGAAGATGAGTCCTTGCAATGGTTACTTTGGTGTGTTTTGTCATAAACTGTTTGTTCCTGTAGAGGAGACAAAGTTTTTTATTAACTTTCTTAATGGTTTGTGCTATATGGATGTCGAACCTCAGGTTATTGTCTGTTTCTACGCCTAGCAGTTTAGTGTGTGTGGTTGGACTGATTTGAATGTTTTCTTTGGAGCTAATGGTGAAATTATTATTTAGGGGAGGAGCTCTGCCAGGGCTGAAAAGAATTTTTTTTTTGGGGGGATTAAGAAGAAGTTTGATGTTGGTGAACCAAGTTTCGGCTAGGGTGAAGTTATTTTGGGTAAGGGTTTGCAGTTCACTAAGGGTAGGGGCAGCACATTTGAAGGTAGTGTCATCTGCATATTGTACTATTGAGGCAGTGAGAGAGGATGAAGAGATCTGATTAGTAAATAGAGAGAACAGCAATGGGCCAAGGATGGATCCTTGAGGGACTCCTATGGTTACCGGTAACAGGGGGGACAATTGGTCCTGCCATAGGACTACTATGCAGATATTAAGCAGATGCAAATACACACATTCCTTATTTAATATTTGGCATAGCTATTGCAAATTCCAGACTAAAGAAAGTTTCTTCTCCCTCTGGTACAGATAATTCCTCTAAATGACTCTTTCACTTTCTCTGTGTAAAGTATGGTAGCCCCATATCAGTCCACAGCCTGTAGCATTTGTACTTCCTTTCATCCACTGTTATTATTTGAGAGTATGGCAGGTTTCTGTGAAGACGTGGCTGGACCAGATTTTGAAAATAATAAGAGTTATGGGATGGAATTGCTTTCAAAACCCCTTCCTCTTCAAGTGTATAAATTTAAATATCATGCTGCCATCTTCTCCATGAAGTTTAATACTTCCTGTAGTAGATAAGAGGAAATAATTAAAAGGTTTGCCTTATTCAGAAAATATTATGAACAAAATTAGAACTCTTTCAGTTTCATGTGCTGTCCTGTTTAATCTAGTAGCAGCTACACTGATATGATACATAAGTTGAAAGGCAAAATTAAAATAGTTAAGTTGAAAGAGAATCTCCACAGTTATTTGCATGCTTCTACAGATTTCTTTTTTCTGTAGATTTTCACTATCCTTTTTTTACTTGGAAAGAACATAAGGTTCCATATTTCAGGAAGGTGGGTGCACCACCATTCTGTTTTTACACTGGCTGCTCTGTAAAGCTTAGACTTGTTTATGAAGCTGGAAAGCACCTAAGGAAAGGTATTTAGCTCAGACTTCAGAAAATTGCTATCTTTTGTTTTGTCACCTTCTGACAAAGATATTTCCTCTAAATGACTCTTTCAGTATCTCTGAGTAACATGTAGGGTATCCCTTTGTCAATCTGCAGTCTGAAGCATTTCTGCCTCAATTCATCCACTGTTTTCAAGTATAGCAACTTTCTGTTGAAACGTGGCTGGAAGAGATTTTGAAAATGAAATGTGTTATGGGATGGGACTGCTTTCAAAACCCCTTTCTCAGCCATTTCCTGTAATATCAGAATGCTTGCTCACAAAAGGCAGGCATCTTTCAGATGTCAATTATAGAACTAATAGAGATGTTGCCTTGTTTGCTTTGGTCAGAGGGCTTTACTCAAAGTTTATTTTACTGCCCTGAAAGATAATTGCACCTTTATATCTGTCTTCCTTGAATGAGAAATTGAAGATCAAGAAATTTAGGATGGTGATTCAACTTATCTAAAAAGGGAAATTGACTAGGCTTAAAATAGCCCTTCACTACAGCTAACCCAGTTGTTACCTATGTACCTATGAATTTCAACTTAAGTTGAGTCTTCACCTTCTATTACTTGGAACCTGGATATCAGTTCTCGACCAGAAGAATTCTCACTGAAATTCTAATCTTACCCTTGCAAAATCTTCATCAGTTTCACCTTGGTAAAATAACCCTCAGGGCCGGATTCATGAAGGCTTGCATGGAGTCTAAGAGTAGAATAAGACTCCAGCAAGCCAACATGTCCGCCAAGCGATCCAGAAACAGCCAGCAGGGGCGTGCAACTGAGCTCTCCAAACTAGTCCTACACAGACAGGGCTGGGATATGCAAATTACCTCAATTGCAGGTGAAAGCCATGCAAATGAGGTAAAATTGTGATCCAGGAAACCCGAACCTGTCCAAGTAGGAGTAGTGTTATTTGCAGAAATGTACTCAGTTGATAACTGAGCACGGTTCTGCAAATAGCAAAACGGAGCCGTGTCAGCTGGAAAAAAAGCATGCATTCACACGAGGAAGCATGCCAATGGCCAAAAATACGGCCATTGGCAATGGAAGTGATGCAAATTAAAAATAAAATAACTTTTTTTTTATCCCTATTTTTGGGGTTTAACCGTAGTGCAGCACCCTAAAAAGCAGAAAATTAATAATTAAGATCCACAAATGTGGATTTCATAGCTAAAATGAATTTACAATGCAAGGGAATGGCAGGCTGAAGACAACATGGCCACTGAGTAGAGGTTGATAAGGGAGGAAGCTCAGTCTAAGAGACGTAACTAAGCATTAGTAGGCAATCCTATGCAAATGAGAGTTATGATAGTGAATCGCAAGTTTACATAGCAAATGTGCACAGTCAGTGAAGTGTAGGAGTAGGATAAGGGGAGTAACAGAGTAGAAGATAGGTGACATCACGAGGGGGGTATGTATGAAAGGAGTGCAGCTTATTGGAGCAGAGTGATATGCGTCAGCTTACATTTACATAATAGTGAAAGAGGTGTGTCAACAAGTAGGCCAGGTAAAGTCAAGAAATCAAAGGTGTATGCTGTGGATAACACCAAAGTTTCTTGCTGAGCATGCATGCGCGCGTGTGCATGCCAGTAAACCCGAGTAAGACAGTGTGCGCGCGTGTCAGCATGTGTGCATGTGTGTAGGCTGGAGTAAGCATATGTAAGGCTGTGTAAACAGTTATAAGTGCGTTTGCACTGGTGTGCGTGCGTTTTAACAAGAATAAGCAAGATTTAGTCCGTGTAAGCATGTGTGCACACGTGTGAGCTGGTGTGCATGTGTTTGCGCTTGTTTGCTCGGCACTGCCCCCTGAGGAAACAGAAAGGGAAAAGGAAGCACAACAAATAGTAGGAAGTTAACCAGGGAGTACTAGCAGAGCTAGCAGGTGAAAACAATCAGAATCAGGCAATTACAAAGGCAGTACACTAGCCCAGCCCAGCTAGCACTTAAAAATCAGCAAAAAACATTCCAGTATGTTTTTCTCAGACACACTGCAAGACTGCAGTAAGCTAATAGAAGTGAAAACTGAAAAAGCTTTACTGAGACAAAGGAATGTTAGGGGCTGCCATTGCTGTCATAAGATGACATATGCAACATGCTGAGGGTGGTGACAATGCAAATGCTGCTGAGCAACCCACAGTGAGGAGATGGAGAAGAGTGTACAGGCTTAGGGTAACCTGCCAGGGGCTACATAAGCTAGAGATAGTGGAGCGCTATAGAGTGGACAGAGACCTCATGCAACAAATTGTTGAGCTGTGGAAACCAAGGTATGTGTTGGCCAGTGGAAACCAAGGTATGTGTTGGCCTAAGAATATTAGCAACAGGTACCTTCCAGAGACCAATTGGCGATATGATGGGGATTTCACAGGCATCAGCATCTAGGGTACTGCACCAGTTCCTGAATGCCATGGCAGCACATGTCGGTGATCATGTATATTTCCCCAATTCCCGTGAGTTATTGGCCAGCAATATGCATCTCTTCCAGCAAATAGCGGAATACCCTGAGGTAGTGGGTGCAATAGACTGCACGCACATTTGCATCAAAGCATCAGCCGGTGAGCGGGGTAGGGTCTACTATAACCGCAAGGGTTACCCCTCCATCAACTGCCAGGTCGTGTGTGATGCCCAGGGCATAATAATGAATGTGTGTGCTGGCTGCCCTGGAAGCTACCATGACTCCCATATCTGGCATCTGACACAGCTGTACCAGACATTTGCCAATGGGGACATCCCTCATGGTCACTTAGTGGGGGGATGCTGGATATGCACTCAAGCCGTGGCTGATGGCACCCATCAGAAATGCACACACACCTGAACAGGAATGCCATAATGAGGCACATGCACAAACACAAAATGTAATTGAGCGTGTGTTTGGGCTGCTCAAGTCATGGTTCCAGTGCCTGGACACATCTGGTGGAGCCTTGCAGTACTCACCAACTATATGTACCCAAATAGTCATGGTATGTGCTATGCTATACAATATGATCCTGCGAAAACAGCTGCAGCAGGAGCAGCATAGGGCCGGGCACAACAGCTCCTCACCATTGCCAAGGCCATCACAGGCAGAGCGTGACTCGTAAAAGGAACAACCTGAGCCTGCCGCAGTAGGCAGAAGGAGTAGTGCCCAGTATGCTTTGGCCTTGGCAAAGAGGCAACGCATAGCATATACACTGGCTCAGTAGGAACCTTGGAAATGATACCTCTCTCCGACTCACACATATGGTAAAAGCGATGCCTAACTTGACACTACCTGTTAACAAAAATGTATAGGGAGTGTAAAATGTGCATTCGACATAGGCAGCCCTGCAGCACCACCTGAGGCATGATTGCTATGTGTTAAGCAAAATAAAGCACTGCTAAACAGCTCTCACCACTATTTAGTATATGTAAACAAAATTGCACACACTAAGTAGCACAACTACAGGCAATGTTCAGCAATATTGTGCACTGTCCACAATATTGGGCAACATTGAGCAATATTGTGCAAGTCTGGTCAAATGTGGGTATAGTTCATCAAAAGCAGGTTAACAAGTTCATATTTGCTTCACTTTTCTTGAAGCAGTCTGTTCTGGCATGTATGAAAATATAAAGCAGTGAAAGTCCTCGAACCCAGGATACAGTGCACTATAGTCAGAGCACAGAACCACTAAACCATGACAGTATGTCAATGGTCAGCTTCTATGAAAAAATGTTGATAAGTCAATGCTAAGTATCTCATGGAAACCTTGCAGGCATAGCATAAACCCTGTTGAGTTAAGACACAAAGGTGAGGCCTGCAGTAATAATAAAACCTGATATTCAACACACATATAGTATAAATGTTAATATTGGTAATGTTCACACACATCAACAAACGTAGTGGACCTCAGACAGCAACATACTGCAAGGTCACACTGGGCATGCTCAAACTATGAGACAAATGTCAGGCAACAAAACACTGAAAGTCTGAACTGGGCATGCTCACACACTTAGGGCAAGTTTGAGTACAGCAGTGGGCCATACATATCCCTCAGTTGCATGTGTCAACACAGGAACCTCGTACTATTCACCAATCCACCATGTGCACACAGTGATATGACAACAGACACAATATAATATAGTGAAATCCTGTCACAATCAAATATGTTATGCAGAAACCTAGGTTGTTCATAGGAAGTGGTAAAGCAAAGAAGAAACAAAACCTGCAATCAGTACCATCACTGAACAATGTGCATCCCGAACATTAGCATAGGTTCCGAGGTTGACACTAGGCTATCTGCCCTAGGGTATGTAGAAGCCTAGCCACAGTGTGTTTGTATTCTGCAACCATGCTGGATCAGTAGACTGTGCCTGTTAATAGTAGGTTACACAAGATAGCTCACATATGTTCATTTCATTCTGCCTCTGTCTAGCAAGAACCCATAACATATCCCAGGGCTAAACATACGATCACCCATCCACTTGTGAAGATGTCACCTGTAGGTGGTCAGCGTGGGAATGTGCATATGTGGGACTGTGATCACATTCCCGAGTGAGTGGAGCCTTTGTGATGGTAATATGCCCCTCCAGCATGTCCTGTTAACATCATTGTTCACATACCTATCCCTGGAGCATGTAGCTGTAAGGGACTTTGATATCCTCATGTGGAGCCTGTCCATCAATGTTGTGATGGACATGGCTTCAAACAAAAGGCACAGACTGCATCCAAGTAGGCAGTAAGCAACTGAGGAGAGCTGGGGTCACCATAGCCAAACTGTGCATACCATCTGTGTGAGTCCCTAGATCCACTTGGTTATGTAAATCTGTGTACATTCCAGTTGCTGCAGGTGTTGGGTAAGGTACATCTGAAATGGGGCATTGTATCCAAGCATGTGCCTGATGACTATAGGGTCACAATGACCCCACCTGATCTGGATGTAAAACCGTATGGGATAAGGTTGGCTAAATAGAAGGTGTGTCCAACAACATTGCCAACGTGAATGTCAAAGGCGAGAGTACTAAGTATTCATGTCCCCAAATCACAAATCACACACACTGTACGTGATGTATCATCACCTATGTGGTAATGTGTGTGCACGATGTTATTACCAAAGGTGATGACTATGCATCTAAAGGAAGGTAGCTGTAGGCCATGGCTCTGGCACCAGTAATCCATCTCTGTGAGACCCTTTCTGAGGATGCTTGTGCCAGCTGTGGAGTTGATTATGGCACACAGTTTGCAGTCATCTGCAAACATGGTCATCCATATTCCTCCTGTGTTAGCCAGTATGTATCAGAAATATATACAGAACAAGAGAGGTCCCAGGACTGAGCTCTGTGGGATGCCACGTGTAACTGGTGTATAGTCAGACATGGCACCTGCAATACTGACCATGTGTGTGCTATCCATGATCCAGTTAGCAATCCATCTTGTGACATATGTGTAGATATAGAATCAGGTAATCTAATGTGTAAAAGCCAACTGGGGTATTGTGTAGAAGTGGTGTGCGAGCTCCAGGTAGGCTGTGTGGACAGCCCTGTGTACATCTATGGACCTGTTAACTGTTTAAAGACATCAAACATCTGCAAGAGGTGAGATATGCCCACAACACCAAATTGTGTAGGATCCAGTGTCTGTAGGTTCACAACGTGTATGTGTATGTGTTCCATGATGATACACTCCATAGCATAGCAGACCAGGATAGTTAGGCATATATTGGGATAATGTCCAGGGTCCCTTGTGGCACCAGCACTGTGGAGCGGGTACACCGTAGCTGTATGCCATTCCATGGGTACACATCCTGTAGTAACTGTGATATTGAACAGTGACATAATGTGAGTGTGAAGTTTGTCATGAATCTCGTGTATGCCACAGTCTGGGACACCATCTGGTCCCACTGATGCTGTGTTGTCTGCTATGGAGAGGGCAGCACACACATGTTCATCTGTGATGTCAGGGAGGCTACACCCTGTTGTGATGGACATGTGCACTGCAGGGGGATGATGGGGAAACATTCCCACTGAACCTGTTGTCCAGGATGTTTGCAGTGTTAGTGGGTTCACTGTATCATTTGTAATTATGCAGTAATTCACAACATATCTCTGAGTTCCCACCCAGGTCCCTGACATAACTAAATAAGGCCTTGTGATTGTCCATAGTGTCTGTTGCAAGTGTCCGTTAGAAGTGGGCCTTAGATGAATCAACAAGTGATCATAGCTATACCATAGTACTGATCAGAGATGCCTTCCCGATTGTGATTGTGCTCTATAATGTAGTAGCCTCCTCCTGTCCATGTATAGCTCAGTAATGGCCGTGGTCCAGTAGACAGGTCCCCTGCCTTTGGAGGAGTGAGTCTTGTAGTTATCTGGGATATCATGATCCATGCATTCCAGTAGTTGTCCATAGAATGTGCTTGTAAAGTATGAAGTAGTCTGAGTCATAATTAACACTGTCCCAGGGTCATTGAGGGATACCACCTCAGTTTGTACAAGTGTGACGTTTGCTCATGAGAAGTATGTCACTGAGATCACATAGGATGTGTGCGTGTGTGTGTGTGTATGGGATATGTATGTCTAGTGAGATGAATGTATGTTCCAACCTTAACAATTACAGGTATACCTCTGTTGTGGAACATAGAGTCCCCATGTAGGTGATGATCAGGTCCCACATGTTTAACCCCCTGTGGGTGTGGTGATCAGGTCTGCCATAGCATTTGAGTGTAACAATCCTAGCAACTGTTGTGCGAGGGTGTCAGTGCTTGAGTAGTATACCCATTCAATGTTTGTGTATTTGAAGTCACACAATATAATGGTGTTCGGTGAGACTTTCACATTCCCCAGTGTTCCCAGGAATAACGACTGTTGTGCCCAAGTTTGGGAGTGTAGTCTGTAACAGTCTACAAACTGAAATGCAGTTTTGCCCACTCTCAGTTGCACATGTACGTACCCCAATGCTTTGTGTACTGCTACCAACCTGGAGGTGTGTGTATGAATAATGTATATGGATACCCCCCCCTATTGTTGTTGTCCGGTCCGAGTCTTGTGTCTGAAAACCATGGTATGATGTAAAACCTGTTACTGCTGCTGTGCTTTTGTGAGCCTGAACCAGGTGTTTGTTACTGCACATATAGCGACAGATTCCATACTGATGTGAGTCCTGAGTGCATGCATTCTGAGGGTTAGACATCAGTTGTTGAGCACCATCACTCTCTGTTTCCTGTACCCTGTAACGTCTATGGCTGTGGTTATGTCTTCTGACCCTCGCTTCAAACAGCCAATATGTGTGTGTCAAGAGCCTAAGGCAGTCTTTGAAAGCCTAGGGGTGACAGGTGCATGGCGTCCATAGCGAATGTACATGGCATGTTGAGCATGTAATCCCAGGCTGACAGACACTGGATCCCCTGTGAATGATAACAATATGTTAGGCAACTGTTAAAAGTGATCATGTCATCTGTATACTGTGTAACAGTACTTGGTGAGGGTAAAATGCTACATAAGGTCAGGGTCATACTGTCCTGGGCTACATGATCAGAGAGCTCCTCTATGTTTCTTGTCATGTAGTCCAGGGAGGAACGTCTGAGGTTTTACACACCAGAATGGTCAATGATGGAGCCATATTTGTACTTGCAGTGGACTGACAACAGTGCATGTGTCATGTGGCATATCCTGGCACCCAACACACAGCACAAAGTGACCTTCACCTTGTTCAGCCTGGTGAGTGGGATGTCAGTGTGACCGACAATTACAGTCACCTAATACAAGTATATGAGGTGTGTTGTGTAGGCCTAAGGGCAGTGACTGTGTGGCACAATGACTTTTGTGAACTATGTCATATGTGTGTATGGTTGTGCGTTAGCAGTTGTTTGTGTGTCTGCTTTGGATGTCTCAGCTGCTTAGGCAGAGTATATTTAGATGCTCCAAGTATGTCATCGTGTGTCAATGTGTATGGTTTGCTGTTGTCATAGGTGCATGTGTGACTGTATTTGTGGTGTGTATGGTTACCTTCACCACCCGATAGACTGTGCCAGTCATGGCTTGGGAGAGCTCAGCCTCCTGTCTGTCTATACAGTTGCACCTCTCAGATATATCTGAGTTTGTTGGTAGGAGGACAGTGTTACCTGTGTACATAAGGTAGTTGTAACAATGCGTCAGAATTCCAATATGCACCAGCTGGACTGGAGAGTACACACGAAACTGACCTTTGGACATGCCAGGATATGATGATGACATACACTGTCGACTGATCACAAAGAATCAGTAGTGTGTCAAGTGTATAAAAGAGTATAGCAGGGTTTTAGTGTTCAGGTTTGTTGTTGCTGTGGAAAGATAATTTGCAAAGGAGTACAGACAGAAACATTACACCTCCTTCAGCTATGTCAGAAATATCGATGTACAGTCATATATGTCCTGAGTCAGGGTCAACTGTACCTGACTGACAATGTCAACATCCTGTCAGACAGGCCCATAGATACATACCCACCTCCCAGTGACAAAAGGCCCTAACATCATACCAGGAGATATCACATGTAGAATGTGTAAACTGGTCCTCCCAATGCCAAATGAATCCCATCACGTGGATAACATTGTTTCCCCATATGTATCATAAGTGAACGACAGGACAAACAGTCACTGCACCCGAACAGTCTGTTGAGCCTCACACTCTCTATAGGATCTTACACCATTGAATGTGTTACAGCAACATGTGGCACACCCCACAAGTGTTGGTGCACAACACACCATGGGAAGTATATTCCTATAAGCCTACAAAGTCCGAAATGCTAGTCCATAGAGTCCATCATGATTGCAGTCAGGAACAGAGATATTGTAAATCGACAAACACACAACCCAAATGTCTGTAGTATGTTAATGAGCACATCATGTTCCCCAAACCTACTAGATATCTTGTAAGGCAGCCACCCAGGACATACATCACTGACAGGAGCAACACAGGTCCCACATAGACTTTGAATAGCCCTTTACCAACATCACAGACATGTTGTATCCACAAAACCTGCAATCCGTGCATGAATATGTATTGTCATATGACGGAATGGTAATTTGTCCACAGATAGATCACACCACGTATGAATTGTGTATTCCTGTTCAAGATGTTCACACC
Organism: Protopterus annectens; assembly: GCF_019279795.1. Lineage (NCBI taxonomy): Eukaryota > Metazoa > Chordata > Ceratodontiformes > Protopteridae > Protopterus > Protopterus annectens. The sequence continues at coordinate 1,041,448,392 of NC_056746.1, forward strand.
TGCTGACCCACAAGGTTCATTCCTGGGATTGCATAACACTAAGTGCACACACATTACCATGTCCAGTCTGATGATGTCAGCAACCTACAAATATAGCATGTGAATAAAAAACACACAGTAAAGCATGTAGTGCGTCGTGTTAATGCGTATTTCACAAGTATCATAACATAGTTAGGTAGGTGTTTGAATCCTGCAATTGCTGAGTGTGTGTGTGTGATATTGGCTTTGAGAGGAGTGGCCTTTTTTGGAGACTGTGGAAACACATTAGGAGTAGTGAATACCTCTTTGCCAAGTGTGATGATGTCAGCATCTTACAAATAGAGCTTTGGAAAAGAATGCTCCCAGAAAAAGCAAATAGCGCGGCATGTTAATGCGTATCTCACTAGTGTTATAGCATGGTTAGGTAGGAGTTAGAAACACATTTTAAAAGAGGTACATCCCTCTTCGGAAAGTCTGATGATGTCAGCATCCTACAAATATTCAAGGAAAACCGAAACCACCCAGTAATGCATATAGCATGCGTATGTTTCTAGTATCAGAACATAATTAAGTAGGGGTTTGAGTCCTGCAAATGCTGAGTATGAATGTGTGTGTGTAAGACTGCCTTTGAGAGAAGTGGCCTTTTTGGAGACTGTGGAAACACATTAGAGTGGTGAATACCTCTTTGCCAAGTGTGATGATGTCAGCATCCAACAAATAGAGCTTTGGAAATGAACGTTCCCAGTAAAGTAAATAGCACGTTGTGTTAATGCATATCTCACTAGTGTCATAACATAGTCAGGTAGGGGTTTGAGTCCTGCAAACACCAAATGTGTGTGTGTGGTGGGGGGGGTATGTGTAGGATTTATTTGAGAGGAGTAGCCTTTTTGGAGACTGTGAAAACACATTTTAAAAGAGGTACATCCCTCTTCAGAAAGACTGATGATGTTGGCATCCTACAAATATTCAAGGAGAACAAAAACCACTCAATAATGCATATAGCGTGCCGTGTTAATGTGTATATCTCTAGTATCATAACCTAGTTAGGTAGGGGTTTGAGTCCTGCACATGCTGTGTGTGTGTGCCACAGGTGGTCAATGCAGTGTGGGTTTTGCTTTTACTACGGTATGACATATGTTTCAAATAGTATGTGCATTGCACACATCGGGTATCTGCGTGTCAAATAGATTTGTGTACATATGACCTCAATCAGTACATAGGTGTGAAGCCTGCATACTACATGAATACATTTGTAACCTTGGACAGATTGTGCCGCTGCTTCTCAGATCATAGGTCACATATGTATGTATGCATCAAGACCGGCCAATGTAGTGATCCGTGGCCAAGGACATCCCTGCCACACACACCCATGACATGTACTACAGAGTACTGTGAGTGAGGGTAATTGCTGGGGTATATGTCAGACATGTTCATACACAATAACGACTGGCAATAATGGACAGTCATTATAGGTGTGCACCAGCCCTGTGGATATGCATGCAGGCCCCTAATGTGTTATGTGAAACACCGAGGTGCCCCACAATACCTATGGATATGTGGATACCAAGGGACAGATGACATAACACATGTCTGTCTGTACACATTGGTACACAACATACATGTTCAGGGCTACCACCTATGTGGTACTGTCAGGGTAGTATGTATAGTAAATGTGGATGACTATGCCATAGACGGCGTACTGCTATACAGCATATATTGGACAACAGGTATCTGTCTCTATGATATCCTTGTGTAGGATATGCGTCCCATCCGGGGAATGCAGTGTAGGCCAATGCATGCATTTCCAGATGTGGATGGACATATCCCTAGTATGTTTGCATGTACCTAAGAGGGCTATATGCCACACAGGTGTGGTCCCAGGAATGTGTGGTGGTCAATACCACTGGTTACTGTTATAGTATAGTACTGGAAGGATCCAACTGTTACTGAGTTCCTACAACTGTGAGTCATTTGTCAGGACATCATCTAATGATTGGTCATAGTCATGCTGTTGAGGTGGTGTATACTGCCAGACTGCAGATCATTGACAGATATCAACAGTATCACCCACAACATAGTGCCAACCCATGTCATACACTCATGTGTACCCATGTTAGTACATATCTGTAGTAGAATGCATACTGGCCATCGAAAGATACCATGAGATGTTAAAAATGTGTAGAACAGGGTATGCCACACATCCCATGTGTCCACTATGCACGTACATGCAGACAGTGCGCACAAACCATGTTCACAGATGTACACCAGCTAATTTGTAATGCACACATCACACACGTACTGGCCACTCACTAACACATACTGGCAACACTGTACACTTCAGCCAAGTGGCACATGGGTGGACAATACATACTCAGACCTAACACTGGTGTAAACAATGCTACAATGACTATCAGAGCTGTGATGCATAATGCCTGCTCATATATACCTACAAGGACATCAGTACACCTTCCTGTTGGCAACTTGCTACTATTGCTACACTGCTATAATGTCACCCTGTGCATCAGAACCATGTTAGCCTATTCCTGCATCAATGTGACAGATGACAGGAGGTGGCACAGGTGTCATCATATGCACAGGGTGTATTGTAGGTTTGCCAGAGCCTGACATTGACCCATCTAATTGGCATGTCTGTGTGTGTGTGTGTGTGTGTGTGTGTGTGTGTGTGTGTGTGTGTGTGTGTGTGTGTGTGTGTGTGTGAGGGACAACAGTACTGCATGGGCCAATGTTGATGTAATGTGTGTATGTATGTGTGAGCCCTAGTTGTATGGTAAATGTGTGTGTGTCTGCATGCACACAACTCCACCATATGGCTGCCATATACAGGCGGTTGTGGGACAGCCACAGACTGCACCTACTGGTCCATACAGATCACTGCCTCCGGCCATGAACACATTACCTGTGCCTAGCAGGGGTGATGCAGGCAGTATCGGGTACCAACCCTGACTGGGTGCTATCATCAGAGGCAGAGGTGTGATGACTGGACCCATGTCCCTGCTGGGACTGGCCAGCGCCACGTGCATGTGGTCTAGTAGGACGGTCAATGGACAGGCCAGCCGCAGCATTGCTGGGGTTGGTACTGCCACTATGGGAGTGGCTGTGATCTGTGGTTCGTCCGCGACGACTGCCAGCTGATGCTGTTGCTAGCATGCATCCGTGTCGGCTTCTCATCCTTCCCGCATGGCCCTGGCTCATGGCTAACACATTGTGGAGGACATCTAATGTTTCCCTCCAACGGCTATCAATGACCTCGGTGTAATTCCGGATGGCACCGGCAAGGTCACAGATGCTGTCATTGATAGCAGTCTAATGGGCCTTCTGCGCCCTTAGTCCCTGTCAGGTGTACCATTCCATACATGCCTGTGCCTGCATTATAGCCCGGAACATACTGTCGGTTGTAATACCTCTGGGGGCACGTCTGCCAGGGGCAATACGACCAGTGGTGCTCCCCCGAGAACCGCTGGACATCCGCCTATGTGGTACCATTCCGGTAATCTGGCTTTGGCTGCTGTGAGGGGATGCACGTGCCATAGGTACCACACTCTCCTGGTCAATGCCAACTGTATGCTGTCCCTCAGGTATGGCCACTGGTGATGAGGGATGTATTGGCAGTAGGAGTGTGCGCATAGATGGGGTTGACCGCTGTGTACTGTCGATTGGTGGACCAACGACAGACCCTGGCAGACCTTCCTGTGCCACAATACATGTCTCATCATCTCCACTATTAGTGGCGGTGACATCAGGTTCCCTGCTGCATTCAGCCACGCCTAACTCAGCACCTGTGGAAGGAAGACAGGAAACGCACTTTACAATCTGTACATGATGTTAGCACACATGCACACATGCACACATGCACACTTGAACACATGCACACATGCACACATGCACATTAATACACTGCTCACCACAGCACATACGCATACACACACCAGCAATCCAACACATACACAATAGTGGGTGATGGTGGGTGACAGTATCACAAGGCAAACAGTCACCACACACGTGTCAGCAGGCAGACCATGTGTTGCTCAACACCATGCAGTGCAAGTGTAGACAGCCCTATCTAATGACATTATACATGGCTTTGATGCATGTGTGTAGTTGTTCAGTGATTAGCTACACCCTGGAACACAATGTGTACATGGACACAACATTGCTGTACAAGTATTATCTGCTCTGCAATGTCATGTGCACCATCACTCAATGGTATACATACCATGGCTGCATGTGTTATCTGTGTGACACATAGATTGCCATGTCTGATGACAGTGTCTGTGTCCATAGCACATAATAGTGGGCACAGGTGTAGCAAATGCATGCAATGTACAGACATGGGATGAGTGGTGCATGTAGACATGAAGGAATCCCAATGCACGATATGGACATTGCACAGTGGTTATGGTGCGTGTGGGACATATTGCTGATATGTTGTTGCCAACCATGACATGGCATGCTACACGACTGCAACATTAAACACCACATATACCCAATGTGTGTCATGTGACTTATACACTCAATAGCATTCCAGGACATATATGTGACTCTTTGTACAGATGGCGACTGTTGTGCAAAATGTGTATACTAGCATATGTAAGCACACACACAACATGCTATGCATGGTGTGTATAGGTGCATATGTTTGCACACACAGAACAATGAGGTGCACAGCAAAGACTGCTATGTGTAGTACTGTGGTCACTGTAACCGGATGAGGTGTAGTACCATTTGCCATCATCATCATCATGCATCTTGTGGTCACTCTCGGCTACTACTGTGTGACAGACCACTGCTTAGCATGCTGTACCTGAAATGCAGTGCCGTGGATACGTTCACTATTACACAGCCACTTTGTACATGGGTGTATGAGGTGCCCAGTAGGGAGCATTGCCTAACATGACTGTGTTATGTGTTGAAGAGTGTTGCACAGCCCCATGATAGGCCTCTACCCCTGAGGTACATCATGTGTGTGTGTGTGGATGACATGTGGGATACTGAAGTGTGACCTTACAGTGGTGTGGTTACGCCATCTGTAGCATGACTTTGTGTACTGCATGTGATAAATGTCTTATGTTGTGTACAGGTGTTGCAACTATGCCTATCCAATGTGCAGGACGGGGTTGCCACAACTGTGTCTCATGGTCTGTGTATTGCATGTCATTAAGACAGCTAATGACATTACTGAGCTGTGCAACGTCTCACAGCAAACATGCATGGCATGCATTATGCGTAGGTGTGTTACGTGTACATGGCCTACACCTCACCTATGACATGCATATTTCATTACCAACATTGCAGGTATAACACACTCACCAGCATGGATTGGCTGCCCTGCCATCACACCAGAGGGACCTACGAGAATATGAAAGGGTTCGTCAGAGGCCACAACTGTGGCATTGCTACAGTGGGTATGCTAAACTGCAGTACAACAACAGTCAACAGTCACAGGTGTAGGGATATTATTCAAACTATCTGTATTGCACAACACTAGGCAGCGGAACTGCTAAACACACAGTACACATCTCACGTACACATAATCTAACAATACAGTTAACTGTAGTCTACAGATAGGGCATGTTACCTGCTTGCTCCAGGTTGGTGTGCTGGGTGGCTCCGGCCTCCATTACAACACATGTCAGAGGTTGATGTAGCTGTTGTCCAGGAGCCGCCATGCTTAGGAGCAGCTCCTCCGCTCTGGTGAGGGGGAGATGAATGGCCACCCCACCACCTGTGGCAAGCTGCTGTCTTTGGATATCAGACGCATGCCGCCGGACTTGTCTAATTAAATCACTGCAGTGATGGCGTACCTGCTCATATGTCCAGTTATGCATGCCTATGTCATCTACCTGACTAACAAGTTCCTGCCACAGTGCAGTTCGCTCCTGCTGGTTGCTTCTGGAGAAGAGCATTGTGTACCACTGCAATAGGCTTTTGAGTATCACCTCTTCCTCATCTGCTGTGTACGCTGGGTTGCGTTGGTGGGCCATCTGGCTGAAAAAGATATGAACAATATGTGTGAGAGTGTCCTGTGGCACACTTTACACCTTTACCCACTGATATCACTTTACTGACATGTATACCATCCTATTGTCTGTCAGAGGTTACACACATTCAATACCACTTATTGGTTCTCAGGCCACAACTAACTAACACTGCCTTGCAGACTCTATATATCACACCACTATACAACAGTACCCGACACACTGTTTGTGACACATTGCACAACCTCAAGACAGGGGTGTATATCACACCAATGCACAAATAGAGATGTCATCCATTGCAATGGTTGTAAAGTACAGGTACAGTAGTACCAATCAACCACCCTAGTCATTGATGCCATAGCCCTGCCTAACAGATATGTCCAGTTGTTACTATAGGTGGCATACTGCTGTAACAGACTATATATGCTGCTGGACACACACGCTAACCCTGTAACACACATATGATTGCAGCCATTGTACAGGCATAATCACACACGCATCAGGCAAACATACAACTCACCACTGTATGCCAACACAGATGAGCATTACCTGTGTACCATACGGTACTGTGTGCCACTACTTACACACCCTTATGCCTGCAGTCTGTCCTCTGTGCAGACTACAGGAAACACACATGACAGTGTTTCCAAGCAATGTGAATGGACACCATACTGTGCTGTTTAGGCCTACAGCTTCAGGTAGTACTACAGTTCATATTGGTGATGGATTCACCAGCAGTTCCACTCACTAAGCATACATGTATTGCTTTAGCCTACATTGAGACACCACATTCATTAACGGAGAACTACGTCACATCATATGCCAGACTACTATGTCTACCTAACAGTACATTACACATCAGTTGCTGTCCTCACAGCTAGGATAGGCACTACCATGTCAGATACAACATCTCACTAAGCTATCACACATTTACAGACCTTGCACATATTCAGCGTTACACTTATTCAACCTCACATAGCAGCTATTGCATTAAGTACATGTGTGAGTGCATATTGTCATAGGTAGGTAATATGCTATTGGCCCTAGGGCCTAAGGCAGCCTAGCCATATGCTACCCTGGCTTTTGACACACGTGTACTTTGATTTCACTTGCCCCTGCCAACCTGAACCACAGAGGTGTTTCCTGGGGTGTATTACCAATCTCCCATACAATCATCAGGGGTATTTATAACAACTGCTAAGGAGGAGCCTTGTTTGCTATTGCTATGTGGTCTATTCCGGTGTGTGGCATATCTCTGAGATGGGAACCTATCCCTCCAGCATGTGTTGTTTAGTGAGCTGACAAGGTTTAGGGCCCTAGACTGTGTATCCCCGAGGGATTGTGATATGGTTGCCAGGATGGTTGTCACCCAGCTATGGGTGTGACATACCTCTGTATGTCCAGCAGAGGTCACCTCTGTGTGGCCAGTATGCAATACAGTGTACTTGTGGTTTTGTGAGTCAGTCTGCATAGGACATCTGTTTGCGGACAGTATTACCCTTTGGGAGGTCTGTCTGTGGCTTGTTCACCTGGTGTAGTTGTCATGTGAAGTACATACCTACATACCACACAGGACATTGTGATGAGTAGAGGGGAACTCTACCCTATACTTCCATAGATGACACATCTGTTGTCATGACACATACCACACAGACAGATTACAGGTGCGGTGTGGCACTGTCTTCATCAAAGTGGAGGCGCCTGTCCACCTGTGTCCCATGTTCCCTTATCACACCTTCACTGTTAGATAGATCTCTACCTATGTGGTAGTTAATGGGTACACTGTTTTGGGAAGGTGGAATGGCACTGCAGTATCAACACTTGTCTACAGTCCATGCCTTGGTCACCACACACCTGTTGCGGTACATATGACCCCATGTCTCTCTGTCTCTCTCTCTCACTCTATATGTATATATATATATATATATATATATATATATATATATATATATATATATATATATATATATATATATATATATAGATATATTATATATATGCATATATATATATATATACACATACATGTACACATCCATTGCTGTACACATGGATGTACATATAGGCACATGTACAGTCCACCTTTCATGGTGGGGATATCACTTATGCGACAGTTGTGGGATGTACAGGTATGTGATTAAATTGCACAGTGTTGTGCAGAATGCATGTGGGTGTCCTCAGTCCTTGTAGCATTAGTAGGCCTCACTGTCTGTAACACAGCAGATCTGACAAATCTGTCCCACATCATTTAACCACCACATGACATATATCAACACTACCATAGCTGGCCTTAGGCATAGGCATACTGGGCGGCTGCCTAGGGCGCCACTCTAGCAGGGGTGCTTTTCCACTATTTATGTGAACACAAGGATGGGGGCACCAGGAAGTGTGGTAGGGGGCACCGTGAAGCCCTTTTGCCTAGGGCACCAGTTGACCCAAGGCTACTCCTGCGCACTGCATGCTGTCTTCTAGGCCACACACTATGACCTACATGGATATATGCACATATCAACTTTCACTGACAGATAGCTGTCCACCCTTCACTAACAGTTGCAGTATGTCCCTTGCCCTATGCACATGCGCAGATATAGATAGATACATACTGCTGCCACACATGGATGATTTGCAGTGTGTAGCGTACTCTTCAGGAACATCTACAACATGCCAACACATACATGTGAGTTACATACCTTACCTTTGTATTTCCCTGCTCCGTGTGTTACAGTTTTGTAGTTTTTTTTTTTTTTATTGGTGGTTTATTTTGGGTTTTCGCCCTCTATTTAACCTTCGGTCTCTGTTTCTCACTCTGTTCTGTCTCTGTCTCAGTCTGTGTCTGTGTCCGTGTCTCTCTCTCTCTCTCGCTCTCTATCTTACAGCACCTGCAATGATATAATTGCATGTGTGGACTGCAGGTACAGCCTGCTTTTCTAGGTATCTGCACTTGTGCATGTGACAGCCTCTGCACCAATTGCTGCCCACCATTCAGTAATTGCATGCAGCCTGCTGTTTGGTAAGTGCATTACTCACTGTGATTGCATACCACTGCTATAAAATGCTAGGTTAGGTAGGCATAGCCCTTTGAGATTTCCAAGGTGGGGCCCATGCTTGTTTGCTCTGGACACCATTGTGTCAGTCTGAAGGTTGGTATATGTCTCTTATCTGATGCTAGGGTTGTAGCCAGTTATATGCATGTTGTACTCATACCTGCATGTTGCTGCTTCCAGTACACACATCTTAGTGTAGACATGTACGCACCCCTCCAAATGCTAACACAGGATACATGGGAGTATGTACTTTTTTCTCACTTACACAATTAACTGTCGTACAAATGTGGTTATTGCATTGTATTCCTGTGGCCAGTATTTATCCTGGTCTGATACTGTGTGGTGTTTGTAAGGTGCTACTTTAACATTATTCCCTGCTAGGATGGCTGGTTCTCCTTTCACAGTCATGTCATGCAATTCCACAACCACTGCTAGTAAAGACCCACAGAAAAGGGTTTGTGTTATACCATTCCTAATTTCCATTTACATTCCCTCATTGTAATGCATGATATATTTATTTCAGAAGAAAGTTATTTGTATATCTGCTGTGGCTTAGTGGTAATTCATGCAGTCTATTGTGTCAATGGTCTGGGGTTCAAGAGTGGCAGATTTTTTTTTCTTTTGCTGCTCAGCAGAACAAGGGCCCTGACATAGAGTGACTAAGGCACTTTTAAGCAGTTGTAAGCAGGTTTGTGCGGATTTGCGCTATGCTTAGCAACGCTGAGCTAAGCGTACACATGCACACACTCGCTTAATCCCGCTTACTACTGCTTAAAAGTGCTTACTCCCACTAACCCCCATGCTAATTTCTTTGAAAGAAAAGAAAATGGGGAGATAGGAAAGTGGTGAAAAAGGGGGCACAGATAGGGAAAGACAGTAGGAAAACAAGCTCGGGATGTGCAGGATGGGTGTAGGGAAGGTCCATAGCTGCCCATTTCTTTACTAGCAACAGCTGTGCATATGTTGAAAATTTGGAGTGAAATTTGAAACCTTCCACCCCTGAGAGAGTGGTGAGGACAACATAGTTTGTTGTACTGCCAATTAGAATTATCAGTGTACATGTCCAATGGACATGTGTGTGAAATGGGAAGCTATGTAAGGGGTGTAATTTTTTTTCGGGTACAGATTGCCCTTTTTGGTTTTTTTTTTTTTGTTTTTTTTTTCAGGGGAGAGTGGAAAATGAGGTAGAGGAAGTAGGTATATTTGGGGATGTAGGTTGGGTAGGTAAACAGACAAGACAAATAAGATGCATACAGGGGTGGAGTATGACACATGGGGTGGGTGAACACAATTGACAGGGATGGATGTTTGGAAATTGCAAGCCCATGAGCCCACAGATGGTAACAGTGGGACTGAGATCCCACCCATGGGCAGTCACCACTGGACCTTCACAGACCTGAGGGTCGCTGTGCTGAGGGCTGCGAAGGAGGGGCAGGCTCACCCGTGAGTCATGCCACTCTCGCCTCGAGCTGACTTAGGGGATCAGCGACTAAACTCTGGATCTCCCTATGCACCATAACCCAGACCCTTCGGAGGGTGACAGGAGGCCCTTCTCTGCCCACGCTTGCAGGGGCGGAGGTGAGCCCCATCCTCTGCAGTGCTTCCACCCAAAGGTGGCACAGGACCTACGGAGGAGGGTGGCCCGGGCTGGGCACCAGACCTGCTGGTGCCAGGTGCAACTGCCAGCTGAAGAGGGACAGGTGGGTCCGCTGGGATCGGCCTTCCCATATGTTTTGTGATTAGGTGTGTTTAATTACAACATAGACAACATCATTCCAAGTTAGTTGTAACAGCATGCAGTAATATTCCCATTAACCCAACACACCAGGGTTACAACAGTTGAACAGCAAGCATAACACATGCATGTATTGAACAACAGTGGACATTCCAACAGCATGCAGGGATGATTGGTGGCAACAGGCCACCAAGATTTTGGTGTTTTAACAGGGGACATGCATCAAAGTAAGTGCAGATTTTATATAACAATAGGACATATGTCCCAACAAATGTTATGAGATTAGACATACCCATTGAGGTGTGGAATTGCATTGTTTATGCACATGGAGTAGGGTGTAAAAAGAAACCTCCATTAACATCTTATTAGTACTTTAACTGTACACTACATTCCTATTGACTGCAGGTGTATATCCCCTACATGTATTCTTACACTAAGCAACATGCATTTGATTACGTTATGGGTTTTGCTACTTCATGATATACCTGGCCTATATCTGACATGGTAACTGTCCAGGATGCAGATGTTACTGCTGCATACTTGTATTAAATTGACTTGTTTATGTATCTGCACATCTGGATGTGTTCACATGGCTTTTTCACTTGTTTTCTACACAACCCTACTTTTTAGAAAGCACACTAACATTTCTGGGGAACACCTTGACAGGCTACTCATGTGCCAGATTTACCTATGCATGTCAGCCATTTCACAACTGTTGAGGACTGTTGTATACTTCACAGCTACTGGCACTTCATTCATCCACTTTATATGGGACTGCACTACTGGGAGTTGTCAGCACTTACTACAACAGAGTAACATTTCTTCACTGCAAGGGTACAACAACATTTCTGAGTAACTGGCACATACACACTGCAAGTATTATACCTTTCTTATTTACATTAAAACTCTTTTCTACAAGCTCTCTCCTGTATTTGACATTACACTGCATACAGTAGACCTATTCAGGACATGTTATACCTTTATTGATAGGTTACAAGACTGTTTTACAGGCTCACTCACTTTTTATCTATGACAGTGCATGCAGAGATAGTATTCTAGACATGTTTTTGCTTTATTCATGGGTTACTACACTCTATTCCTGGCTAGCTGACTTATGATATGTAACAGTACATGCAGAAGATTTATTCAGGGAATTAATGTTTTATACTTCACAGCTACTGCCACTTCCTTCATCCACTTCCTATGGGACTGCACAACTGTGGGTTGACAGCACCTAATACAGCAGTACTATTTTTTTATTGCAAGGGTACAACAACATTTCAAAGTAAGTGACACAGACACACTCCAAGTTTTATAACTTTATTAATTACATTGAACACTCTTTTTCTACAGGCTCTCTCCTTTACTTGTTATTACAGTGCATATGGAAGACATATTCAGGACATATTATACCTTTCTTGATAGGTTACAACACTCTTTTTTCAGGCCTGCTCACTTATATGTTATGACAGTACATGCAGGGATAGTATTCCAGAATTATTTTACCTTGGTTGGTGGGTTAGTACACTCTATTTCTGGCTCACTGACGTTTGTTATATAACAGTACATGCAGAGGATTTAATCAGGACATTTTATTGCTGTATTATTGGGCTTAAACACTTTTCTCATGCTAACTCACACATATCATATAACAATACATGCAGAATATTTACTAACCTGCCTGGTGGCGCAGCATTAGCAGCCTATCTGCATAGGCTTGCTGATTCATAGCGCGAGCACCTGCAGCTGTGGAGTAAATAAAGGGATATTGAGGCATACCTATCCATTATTTAGACTATATTAGCTTATATTACATACTGCATTCCATGGCTACCTGCTTAGTAGTGGGGCATCCTGCATTTGATGGGCCTCCTGGAGCCACTGGTTCAGAAGGTCCTGCTTCTTCCTCTTCAGGTCTGCATGGTGGTGACGGACCTGCTCACCAGTCCGATGGATGCCTGTGGCACTGGTGAGTTCATGAGCCAACCGGTTCCAAGCCTCCACCTTATACTCCGTTCCTTGGAGCTGGCCTGCAGGAGTCAAGTCTCATGTCAATGGACTAGGAGCCAAACCATATATCTTGACTTCTCGATGCCCCAGCGTTGCGCTTGAAAGCATGTACTCTCTCCAGCACCAGACATTCTAACTGCAGATGGGAGCTACAATCAGTTATGGCGAGTATTCCCGCCTATGTGGCTTAAATATGCCACATTTCCCGCACTTTTCTGTGATTGGCCATTTTTTAATATTCTCGGCTGACTGCAGACCTGCTTAGCAATGGTTAATCAAACATTTATTACTATATATATGTTAACAGTGGCTGTTTATCCTAAGCTGTCATGGCTTAGTGGTTCAGTACTTTGATTATGGCGCACAGTGTCCTGGGTTCAAACCTTATCATTGCATTTTATTTTACTACTGTCCAGACAAGTTAGGGGGCATGGCTGTGTTTAAGCAACTTTGCTCTACGTTGCTCCACGTTGCCTGACGGTGCGCTGGTTGGCGCGGCACGTACCTCCACGCAAACCAATTGCACTGGGTAAAGCACTATTTAGCTTTGGGCAACTATTTTGCGCTGGGTAAAGCGTGATTTAGCTATGGGCAACTACATTGCGCTGGGTAAAACGCGAGTTAGCTAGGGGCAACTATATTGCGCTGGGTGAAGCACTGCTTAACTGCGGGCAATTTTATATTGTTTTCCTTTAAAATATTTATTTTATTCACTGATACATTGGCCATTTCACTGCTTTTTAGTTATGTTTAAACATATATGTTGGGTATTATTGCATATACTGATTTAAAAAATAAATACGAAAGGGAGTGGTGGGACTCGAACCGTGAATGCCTCTTCTTTGTGCATACGCTCTACCATTACACTATTGCGTGTGATTTGCATAAACATTCTTTCTTATGCTCTTCCATGTCAGAATTGCTAACTGTAGCTAAGCAATGGGCACACCCATGCACACACACGCAAATACGGGCAGCTATTTTGGGTATTTAAAAAAAAAAATAATGTTAGGGCGGCCATGGTGGTGCAGTGGTTAGCATTGCTGCCTCACAGCAAGAGGTTCTCCGGTTCGATCCTCGGCTGGGGTGCCTTCTGTGCGGAGTCTGCATGTCCTCCCTGTGGTCGCGTGGGTTTCCTCCGGGTGCTCCGGTTTCCTCCCACATCCCAAAGACATGCTGCAGGTGGATTGGACACGCTAAATTGGCCCTAGGTGTGCGTGTGAGTGTGCCTTCTGTGGAGGGTTGGGCGCCGGGCTGGCAACTCGACACCGTAAAACTCCACTGCCATTCAATGTGCGGACAAGGTGATCCGCTGTGGCGACCCCTAAATGGGAAAAAGCCGAAAGAAGAAGAAGAAGAAAAAAAAAATAATGTTATGCATTTTAGATGTGTGATGGGGTTTACAATATCACACAGTGAGGTGTTGGGTGCAGGGACATTTGAGCAGACTCGCTCTTGTCTATTTCCTTTTATTTTCAACACTTGCAGGGGCATGGGCATTTAGACTGCTCGGCAGTTGGACATGCCCCCTGCTTTCTTACACGGTCCGTGTAGGACTTACGGTTGGGTGACGTCATACCATTCAACTGCAGCCTCCGAGTAAGACTTATTAAGTCTTACACAGAGGATTCGTGAATCCGGGGGTCAGTCTGAAATCTTGCAATTCAATACCTCAGTTGCTATGATAATAATCTCATAGTTAGAGCCATGTAAGGAGAGACAGAAATACATCAGCCTGCTGATAATGTCCAAAAGAAAGTCATCAGAAGATTGCATGGGATGGAAGAGAAATATATTAGCAAAGACTGAAGGACCTAATGTGGAAGCACATGCTTGTAATGTGAAAATGGGAAAGTGTCATCATAAACAGAAAGGCAAGAAGGGGAGGTGGGGAAGCAGGCAAGCAGACCATAAGGAGCAACTTCTCCCCATTTCTCCGAGAGACTTCATGGAAACTTTTGGGAACATATGGAAAGGGCATCTAGCAGGAGTGGTGGAGAGGAATTCTGCAGAATCATTCAAGAGGACATGGAACAGGTGGAAAGGAGGTAAGAAGAAAGATGTAGATGGAGTAAGGTTAAACAGTGCATTTAAAGGGTAGATTACATAGGTTTATTGCCTCATTCTGCCATGAACCAAATGTAAACAGTGTATCCCCAGAGAAAGAATAGATGTCAGGGGGAAAGAGCATTTACACTTATGTATACCTTAATGACTGCTTTATTAACTCACTTTTCACAGTAGTTGTTTTATAGCCTTGCAACTTCCATTCCATTTTTAGAGTGGTTAGCTTGTACTGAATGGAAGTAAATCAGGTTTAGTACCAGTTCAGCTGAAGAATTTGCTGGGTGCAGTCTTGGATTCATTCCAATAAAAAGTTTCTATGTCATAGCAGAGAATTTTAGACAGTATCTTTGTTTTGATGGATTGCATCCCAGACCGATGTGTCAAGAATCACCTTGTGCAATTATTGTATCCAATTACAGGCAGGTGAGCTGTGTTTTTCACATATAAGAGAGACTGTATCTTAGTTCCTTTACACCTCACTAGAAAAGACCCGGTTTGTTAACTATGGGGCAAGATTCTACATTTGGTATTAGAATCCTGACAGAGACTTATTTTTTGCATAAATTTAAGAGGTTATTAAAGAAGAAAGAAATGTTCAGTTAGGAAGTCCTATGAAATGGAAGCATTTCCATCATTAGTGCAAAAACATGTTGTCACATACCCCTTACAGTTCAACATCTGCAGATCCTAGATTTCTTTTCTGAGCTGTTATCTAAGGGTCTGTCTTATTCATCCATTAAAACATTTTGTTCAGCCATGTCAACTTACTTTTCTTGGAATCTATTGAAGATTGCAAGGCCTACAGATAGTTTGCCTCTCAGAGGAGATTTGCATTTTATTCTTCTTAAGAAAATCATTTTACCTCCTTAGGACTAAAATCTGGTCTAGAAACCTTCCTGAATTCTCTGTCTGTGCCAGCCAACACAATGCTTCTTAATTTCTGAAATGAAAAAAAACTCTTCTTACTGGCTATCCTATGATAAAGAAAGGTTTCAGTTCATCAGGTTCTTATGTGCTGTCAACATTATACCATTTTATAAAAAGAGAGTTTCTGTTTACAATTCCTACCTTAGACCCCAAGAATACATCACACATTGACCTGAATCAAGGGATCCATCTTCCCTGTTTCGATCTTCATTGAAGCAGTGTAGTGTCATTTACCTTACATAAGATAGATCTTATAAGGCAGCTACATGCATACTTTTCCTGAACTAACTAAACCAGAAAAGTTGATCAAGGGGAAACTTGAGTAAAGGAGGGTAAACCTGAGATGCAGTCAGGCTTTAACTTACTTCTTTTAAACAAAAGGCACAGTACAGAGGCAAAACAGACACTGCAGATCTCTTGTAACTGTACATATTCATGAACTGGGAAATTACTTGTTTTGTAAGTTTAAATAAGAATTAAGGATAGAGCTACCACAAATCGCCTCCCCTCTGATCTCATTAAGGCCTGTAATAATGTGTCAAATAAATCTCAAATACTTTCATCCACTTAAAAGCTTCATATCCATTACCTCTAGCAATTGAGGAAGTTAGAGGTGATGGACAGGAAGTGCCTGAAATAGATAGTTGGATGCACGCTGTGGGACTAATGAAGAAATGAGGAAATCAGAACAGAAGTCAAAGTAGCTCCATTTGCAGGCAAGGTCAAAGAGAACAGATTTCTGTGATTTGGACACCTGCAGGAAAGCAGAAGACAATCTAGTGAAGAAGACTTGAGAGCAATAGGAAGACGTCAGGAGGAAATGAAGTTGTCGAGCAAAGGGAGTTGTGGGTTAGCATAATAGTTAAGGTATTTACTTTTCAAATACAAAATGCAGGGTTTGATTCTCAAATTGGATAACTAGCTAGGCTTAAAATGACCCACAAGGGCAGCTGGCCTTCTTCTAACCTATGAACCCAAGAAAGAGATGGCTAGATGGATGGATGGGTACATGGATTGAGAGATGACATATGACAGTCAGGCATGACTATTGAAGAAGGTAGAAGAGTGGCACAGAATCAAGAAAGATGGTGACACTTGACACAATACCCCTGACCCCATATAGAAAATGGCAAAAGGGGATTGATGATGATGATGATAACCCACTTAAAAGCATTTATGTGTGTGTGTGTGTGTGTGTGTGTGTGTGTGTGTGTGTGTGTGTGTGTGTGTGTGTGTGTATATATATATATATATATATATATATATATATATATATATGTGTGTGTGTGTGTGTAGGTCTACGTTGTTTGATCAAAATTTCAAAACTTCGAAACCCAAGACTGTATAAAAGCTTTGAAATTTCAAAAATACAACCAAAGCACAAAACCTAAACAAAAAAATTCAACTCCCCCATACCCCCTGCTATACCAACTCTGAGATTGCACTACAGCGAGGAAAATGGCAAATCTTCCATTCCGCACTGTACGGCAATCTCAGTTCAAAGTGTTTGAAGTTTCAAAACTTCGATCATATCATCTCGGCCATATGGGTTTTGAAGTTTTGAAACTTTGATCTAACAAAGTAGGCCCATATATATACATATATACTGTGTGCATGTGCGTATGTGTGTATATATATATATATATATATATATATATATATATATACATATATATATATATATATATATATATATATACATA
Organism: Protopterus annectens; assembly: GCF_019279795.1. Lineage (NCBI taxonomy): Eukaryota > Metazoa > Chordata > Ceratodontiformes > Protopteridae > Protopterus > Protopterus annectens. The sequence goes on from NC_056746.1 coordinate 1,041,465,853, forward strand.
TATATATATGTATATATATATATATATATATATATATATATATATATATATATATATATATATATATATATATATATATATATATATATATATATATATATATATATATATATATATATATATATTTATATATATATATATATATATTATAGATGAATAGCTATATCTATAAGTCATGTAAACAAAAGTTTAAAAAGTTTAAAAGAGAAGAGACAATTCTCTCTTTGGTCTTCTTTTTTTCGCTTGTCAGCACTCAGCATTTTGAGTGCTGACATTTCAATAGGGAGCCTCATAGGCACATATGGAAGAGTTTCCAAAGCTGATGAGCTCTTTCAAGCATAATCCATGTTGCTATCTTCTGGCCAAGAAGGATACAAATCTATTGCTGTAGGAAACCCTCCCCCATGTCTCTTCTATCAGCTCCTTCTTGCATTCTAACTACCTCATGTTGTTTTTGTGGCTCTTTTTCTCCAGGTCTTCAAGCTATAAGTGGGTGTAGTGGGAACCTGGCATGATGCTGAACCTCAGTGACCTTCCCAGCTGTGACACACGTGTTGAATTCCAGGACACCAGTACTTTTTATTAAGTCTTCTAAGGTAGCTGTGAAAGTCAAAGTATTGTTGCTGTATATATTTATGCAGCATCATAAAGCATTTTCTTCTTCAGTAACCGCTTTGGTAACAGGTCCCTGTTCCACACCAGCAGAAGCACCACTGGTCTCTGATTCCTTCTAAAGCTGTATTAGCTGATCTATAACTGAGGATCTCACCCACAACAGCAGACCACTCAGTTAAAAGTAGCTTCAGAGTAGCTTTAATTTTTTGTGCATTCAGCTTAATAATGTAAGGCTTAAATGCCACTTTACTGCTCGATATATAGCTGATTCATGGGGATTATTTGGATTGCCCTCTTTGGAGACAATTTACACTTTTTATGTCTTACTGGAGCTAAAGCATGAATTTGTAGGCAACTATGAGCTGGCACATACCCACAAGTCTCCACGTCCAACTGACTTGTATGAGTAACCTGGTATTTTGGCCTGCATGGTGAAGACAAAAACATGACATAACAATAGATGAGTAAGATATAACATCATATAGCTGAAGTATCCTTATCTACACAATAGTAACACACCTTCCTTTCCTTAAATTAGATGTTTTTCATGTTTCACTGTTGCAGTCATTACATTTGGGTAATCTGCTGGCAGGTTGCCCTCAGTCGGCTTGATTAACAAAGTCTTGGGTCCTGCATCGGTTGCTGTCCCTTCTTCCATGATGTCAGGTCATCAGGGGTATAAAACATGCATCTGACGCCATTACATCAGTCTTTCTTGCCGTACAGTGCCCGAAGCAGAAGCAGTTCGCAAGTGCCGGTGGGCCAACTCCAGAAATTTTTATTTTCGAGTTTCAGAACCTAAGTCTTCAACTTAAAGCTAAGTACCCCATTGGGGAAACATTTTCTTGCTCCTTACCAATGTCAGTAAAAGTTAATAATTGCATTACTTGTGGAAAGCAAATACCTCACAAAGATTTTCATTCATACTGTATTACAACCCAAAACAAAGCAGAATCACTGTTCCGAAAATAACCAATAAGCACCAAAACCAGAACAGATCGAAGAGGGCACAAATCCTGGTCTGCAAGCTATAGTTTAATTAATACACGACTCTTCAGTCCATCAAGTAAAATGCATAAAACAACTTATCAGTCCACCAAAATTCGCATAGAAAAAATGATTAAAACGACTTTTCAGTCCACCAAAATTCACATTAACGCAATTCAGCACACTGCGTTTTCGTTTCCAAAAACTTCTTCAGATGGAGAAAATGCATACGGTTAAAAGCACATTTATGTGGTAGAATTATAACCTGGTATGCCCTGCTGTGTATCTGACTCCTGCTCATACACAACATCACATTCATTAGATTTCCTACTGTATTCCTTTCCTAGGCCCTGACCACGATGTACCTTGCTGTACGTATTTCAGTTCTCGGTTTAATTATCCAGAAATGTCAATGGTTAGCCATCCGACTACCGAGATTCCGAAAAAACACAAAGATAAAGACAGAGACAGGTCGCTGAGGTCCAAAACTGCTGACGATGCTTCTCCTAAGCTAGTCACCAGTTCGCCAGTACTCAGTGAGGAGCTTTCGCAGCCCCTGATACCTGCTAATTCTGATTCGCAGGCCTCTACTGAGACCCATTCAGAGTCCGGTATACCACGAGATGCTGCTTCACCTATGGAACCCGTGGATGTCTCTACCTTGAATGGGTCCAAGCCGCTGTACAGGCACTGGCTTCTGACGGTGTATTCAGGCCTACAGACTTGCATATTAAACTGACTCCACCTTCTTTACTAAGGTCTAAATCTCGATCTATGTCTAAAAAAAATTATGCCCAGGCCACATTATCAGGCCCCTATGCCTAAAAAACAAATGATCAAAATGGCTGAAGATTTAATTACTCTAATCAGGGGTAGTCAACCACCCCCCCTCAAAGAGGCCTAGGGCTGAGTTTGATTATGAATCTTCTAATCAGATTTCTGTTTCTTCTGAATCTTCTAATGACCTGGATTTGTCCATACCTACTTATGAGGATTCTGCTGCAGAGGATTCCATTCCCTCTGCTTCCCCTCCTGAGAATTTTTCTTTTGGGGAAACTTTACATACCTTCCACTGGGAAAGTCAGGAATTTTCTGATTCAAAAAAGAGGCTTAGGGATTTCCTTCTTCTACCTCAGCATAGGCCTTTGGCCATACCTCCAGTATTAGACATTGTTGATGATGTGTTTTTGGAATCAAGTATGACCCCTGATTCCCTGCCTCCAGCTCATAGCAAACCTGACAGATACTACAGGGTTCCCGAGTCCCACAAGTTCCTTTTCAAAAATCCTGTTGCAGATCCAGAAACCATTTCTCAGGGGCCAGAGGGCATTAAGGCTTCTGCTGCTAAAAATTATACTAACCCTTCTGACAGAGACTCCAGGGCACTGGAGAGATGGGGTAAGAAGGTTTATACTTCTGCAACCTTGGCAATCAGGGCTTTAAACTGCCAATTTCATATGTTAAAATATCAACAGCATACTATTGGACTGCTTAAACAGAAAATTATGTTGATTCCTGACTGTGTGGAAAATAAAGATTTACAGGATTTATTGCATTCTGCTGAGCAAGTTAGAAAACATACTTTGCAATGTGGTTTTGATTCTTTAGAGGCCTCGTGCAGGGCTGCTGTTACTGGGTCTGTGCTTAGAAGGCATGCTTGGCTTAAGTAGCAATCTTTGCCTGATCATGTTAAAGTGAAATTGTTGGATGCTCCTTTAAATTAGGACCACCTGTTTGGCAATAAGGCTGAAGAAGTTCTAAAAAAACATGAAAGAAAAAGCTAAATCTATGCAAACTGTTAAAGATTTCTTACAAGTGCAATTTCCAAGATTTAGTAGGCACTGGCCTACAAAGAATTGGTCTTTTCCAGCTCCTTCCAGATCCTCTCAAGCCAAACCCAGACACACCAAAAGCACCAGGTTTCAGTCCTAGGGGACTCTCAGAACTACGCAATGGGGGGGCCTCCACTTCCAAATCTGGAAATAACAAGACACCCCCTATGTTAAACAGTCTCAATGACTTCCTTTTAAAATTCCCAAGCACTTACCTTTTAGCCACCCCTTTGGGGGGAAAGATTGCTCTTCATGCAAAGAACTGAGAACTCATAACCCAGGACAAATGGGTTTTAAATATAGTGTCCCAGGGATACAGATTTAATTTCCACACATTGCCAACACCAAACGGGTGACCAGACCTGCCCCCAAATCAGTGGGCAGAGGCTCAAAAACAAGTACTTTCCCTCTTAAACATGGGGGCTATTCAACCAGTACCAGAAGAGGAAAAGGGACAAGGTTTCTATTCCAGGCATTTTCTGGTACCCAGAAAAGACAAATCATGGCATCCAATTCTGGACCTGTCTACTCTAAACACCTTTCTGAACATTCCAAAATTCAAAATGCTGACTCTTCACCAGTTACTTCCTATGCTAGGCAAAGATGCCTGGTTGGCAACTCTAGATTTAAAAGAAGCATACCTGCACATCTCAATCGGGGAATCTTGCAGAAGATACCTACGCTTCAAAGCAGGCTACTTGCATTATCAGTTCTCTGCACTGCCCTTTAGCTTGTCTACTGCACCCAGGGTATTAACAAAGTGCCTGGCTCCAGTTATTGCATTTTGCAGGCAAAGAAATATTCAAATATATCCATACCTGGATGATTGTCTAATTCAGGCAGAAAACCAGGGCATACTTCTAAATCATCTGGCATTTGTAAAAAGGGTTCTAACTTGTCTGGGGTACACCATAAACAAAAAGAAATCACAACCGGTACCCTCTCAACAGATTGCATTCCTGGGTGCAAGCTTGAATGCATCTGCCCAGATGGCTTTCCTCATGCCAGAGAAGCAAATTCAATTGGTAACTTACTTCAAACAAGTGGCCACAAAAACCCTGTTATCTGCAAGACAAATACTGCAAGCCTTGGGGTTCATGGCCTCCTGCAGTCTTTTAATTCCATATGCAAGACTGCATATGAGGAAACTGCAATGGTACTTAAAAAGGCTATGGAGTCAGCATTGTCACAGCCTGGAAACAATGATTCCTATCATACCTTGCCTACGCCTGGAATTCCTATGGTGGGCAGAGGCCTGCCACCAAAACAAGGGACTGCCATTCACACTACCCCCTGCCACCCAAACCCTAACTACAGATGCATCAGACTATGCATGGGGGGCTCACCTGGCAGGAAAGTGCATTCAGGGCAAGTGGGACCCAAATCAAAAGCACCTATATATCAATCAAAAAGAAATGTTAGCTGTACAGAATGCTCTGACAGCCTTCAAGGACTACATTCTTCCAGGACAACTAATGGTAAAGACGGACAACACCACGGTTATGTGTTGCATAAACAAGCAGGGGAGTACACATTCGTACCCCCTCTGCAGACGAGCCATAGCATTGTGGAACACAGCCTTAAGCTACCAAGTGCACCTACAAGCTCAATTCCTGCCAGGAAACCTGAATACACTGGCAGACAAACTAAGTAGAAATCTCATGGACCCACACGAGTGGAAACAGGAACCATGGATTTTCAAGATGTTGACAAGCGAATGGGGGAGCCCAGACATAGATCTATTTGCCTCCCCCCAGAACTACTAGTTGGACAAGTTTTGCACAAGGACTCCCCACAAAAAAGCTTGGAAAGTGGATGCTCTGTCCTTCAGCTGGAAAAACCTATCAGTTTACGGCTTTCCCCCTCTGCCTCTGCTTTCCAAAGTTCTGCTAATAGTCAAACAGGGCAAACCAAGAATGATTTTGATTGCTCCAGACTGGCCATGGCAACACTGGTACCCACTCCTGTGCAGTGTGTCACAAATATCTCAATGGCACTTGCCTCAGACCCCTTCTTTGCTGTCTCAGCAGGAGAACCAAATTCTGCACCCTCAGCTTCCAACATTGAATCTTGCAGCCTGGCTAATCACTTAAATTCACTCTTATCATCCCTCAGCAAACCTGTGATGGATGTCATCTTGGAGGCGAGAAGACCTAGTATTAGAAAATCTTATGCTGACAAATGGAAAAGATTCTGTGCCTGGAACCAATCTTTAGGGATGAGCACAGCAGTGCCCAATTTACCTCGGATTTTGCAATACTTAACTGAGATGCTTCACAAGGGCCTGTCTTTTTCCTCTATTAAAATCCACGCTTCAGCTATTTCAGCTCACTATAACACAGAACCACCCCTCTTCTCTCATCCCCTGCTCAATCAGTATCTCAGAGGGGCAAAGAATTTGAGACCACCCAGGAGAGTTCCTACCCCTGCCTGGGATCTTAACTTTGTTTTGGAAAAACTCACTCTACCTCCTTTCAAGCCAGCTGCTACTGCAGACTTAAGATTTCTTTATTGGAAAACATCCTTCCTTTTAGCAATCACTTCAGCTAGAAGGATATCTGAATTACAAGCCCTTATGGCAGTGGAGCCTTTCATCATCTTTCATGCGGACAGGGTATCTCTGAGGATCAATCTATCCTTCATGCCCAAGGTGGTTTCCAGTGTGGCTCTTAATCAGTCCATTTATTTGCCAACCTTCTTTCCCAATCCACAGAACAAAGGTGAATGGATTCTGCTTTCCTTGGATGTGCACAGACAACTTAGATTCTACTTGGACAGGACTAAATCTCGAAGAAAATCTGAACAATTGCTGGTAGAATTTGCTGCAGGGGCAGAGGGGAAGGCTATTTCAAAACAACCCATTTCTAAATGGATAAGCCATTTATTTCTGCTATAAGCACCATGGAAAACCTATTCCCTAGGGGATCAGATCTCACTCCACCAGGGCTGCATCTACTTCTGCAGCTGTTCTCAGAGGTGTTCCTACCAGGGATATTCTAGAAGCTGCTACTTGGAGTTCTGTACATACTTTCACCAAGCATTATCATTTACCAATTTTCTCTAAATCCAGAGCTGGTTTTGCCACTACTGTCTTGCAGGGCCTTATAGCTGGCCCTAATGCTGTATAAACTCCTCCTCCCAACCATAGCTTTGGGAATCTACCCAAATGTAATGACTGCAACAGTGAAACACGAAGAACATAGTACAGTTGTGTACACTTACCATAAATGTAGATGTTCGAGTGTATTCACTGTTGTAGTCCTGGTTACCCTCCCTCCAGCCCCCTACTTTTCTCTGGCTATACCTCTACCTTCTATTACTATGTTTAAAAGCCTTTTTGGTGTATTTGCTTTTGGTTGGAGGTATATTTTTGTGTTTTTAATCTTATTTGCTCCCCATTAGGGGGGGCACCTGACATCTGGGGCAAGAATAACTGATGTAACTGCGTCAGATGCATGTTTTATATCCCTGACGACCTGACTTCGTGGAAAAAGGGACAGCAACTGACGCAGGTCCCAAGACTTTGTTAATCAGGCCGACCGAGGGCAACCTGCCAGCAGATTACCCAAATGTAATGACTGCAGCAGTGACTACACTCAAACATCTACATTTATGGTAAGTGTACACAACTGTGCTTTCTTTCTTCTGTATTGTTTGTCCTGTGTTAGGCTTAGCTAGCAGATGCTTGTATTCAGAATGTTAGACCTATAGCCCGCCATCGGAATAGCATGAAGGATTAACCTTTTCCTATGGAAACATACTAATTAGAGTGCAATAGTGTGATATTGGACTTATTCACCCGTTAATTGCAGTCTTACAACCTTTTCTTACCTATGTTCCTTCAAACACAACATAGCTATTGCCTTACCTATATACACTGCCCACCATAAACTAATGATCGATTGAGTTTTAGCTTAGAAATCATAGCTGCAGGATGGCAATGTGTAGGACATTTTAAACACTACTGAGGCATGATGAGATTTGTCAAGAGCAGCAACTTCCCTGTGTACTCCCTCAAAAAATTGCTTGTGGTAATTCCTCAGTTTTTTCTAAGTGGAAAAGATTTTCCTTCTGGACTGAAAAACAAATTATTTTGCCACTCCGTTGCCCAAGATTTATTTTCCACTGACAGATTTAGTGCATTTAATTTTCTTTCTTCCTGGCATCTCTTCTTTCTGGTGGCAGCAATTTCAGGTACAAGAACGTTTGATGTACATCTGCAGTACATCTGAAAAAGTCCCACCTAGCTGGAACAAAACCTGGTTTGCTTGCTGGAGCTTAGGCTTTACAATAAATATTTTCTATCTAATTGACAGCTATTGCTTTGCCCCTTTTGTGTTTTATTTATTTATTTGTTTATTTATTTTATGCATGCACATTTTCTGTTAGGTTAGTGCATTTTTATTGTTTTGTTTTATATATATATATATATATATATATATATATATATATATATATATATATATATATGTATGTATATATATATATATATATATATATATATATATATATATATATATAGATATATATATATGTGTGTGTGTGTGTGTATGTGTGTCTCTGTGAGTGTGTTCGTATTTACAGTTCGGAGTGTCACTTTCCCCATGTCCCATCTTTTATGAAGGGAATATCAGCTGCAGCTTGTTTGCTCATTATACTAAGAGTGAGTACATCTATAAATAGATATAGATATAGAGTTACATTTGATTTGATCCAAAGCACATTTCATAAAAAAAAAAATAAAATAAAAAAAATTGCACATTTCATTGAAATGACAAATGACTGAAGCACATTTGATTGACATCTTGTAAGTCTGTAGAAAATTAATGCTGGATTGGTTTCAAAGCATAGAAATTTCACTTCAAATTAGTGTTCATCAATATTATCCCTTGTTAATACTCACTATTATGTTGTGTCTCTAAAGGTTTATGTATGTGTGCCAGGCATGGTTCATTGTGTGAAGAGCTTTCTCTTTTCTCTATGGTTGGGTGAATGTGGAGTTATGTTATGTGAGGGGAGTTGCAGAGTGGCTTGCCTCTACAAAATAAATAAATAAATAAACGAACAAATAAATAAATAAAGCTTTTGGAGATATAGTTAGTGTTTGCAACATTTTAGAAGAAATGTGTTTCATTGTTTTCTCGTTCAGATGAAATATGTTTTCGACTAAATGTTCAATTTTTTTTTTGTTGATGAAATGTGTTTAGATGAAATGAACTATAATCAGATATAGGTACAGCTATCTATCTATAAATATATATATATATATATATATATATATATATATATATATATATATATATATATATATATATATATATACAGAGAGAGAGAGAGATAGACAGATAGATAGATAGATAGATAGATAGATAGATAGATAGATAGATAGATAGATAGATAGATAGACAGAGATAAAAGGGAATTATCTTTTTAGTTGAACACTTGTAATATTTAGCACTTGTAATGCTGGAACAAGCATTAGATAATGGGACATGACAGTACAGCAGGGATTGGTAATTTCCCCTTTCCCTACTATTGTACGCCTTAGAGGTGGCATATATTAGAGATAACAGGTGGGAAGCTAGCACCTCCTGCAAAAAAAAAAAAATGTTTTGTTTTATTTTGTTTTTCTATCTTTTGACTTTCAGTCTTTTTAAATCAATCAGTTTAAGTTCAATTTTGTGAGTTTTTAACTACAGGTACTGCACTTGTATATAAATATGGCTACAGATAGAAACAGAATATAGATACAGGTATTGTGAAATACTAATGCAGCTGTGACCACCATTCTATATAACAATAGAGCAGTTTATTTTACAGAAGTACAGGTAAAAAAGGTTTTTTCAAACAAAACAGAGCTTTGATATTGTAATTAAAATACATAACCAGTACCTTGAGCTCAATCTTATATGCTGGGAAACTGTCTCATATAGGTCTCTCTCCCTCTAGATTCCTTCTAGCATGATTTATTTTTCATTTTCTTCTTCAAGCTGGTTTTTCACCTTGACAAATGGATGGGAAATCAAAAATTCAACCTGGGCCTGCCCCCTTTGTTTCTGATAGAGGCAGAGAGTAACTATGTCCAAACTAACATACCGCTCCGACATAACCTTTGGAACTTCCTAATAAATTACCTCTTAATAAATGTCCATGATACATAGGGACAAAGTTGGGTTAGGCTGGGCAACTAGGGTTATAAATGTTTTTGTGGTCCTTAGCCTAGCATATACCTATGAACCTATGAAGTATTTTTCCAGAGGGACATGCTCCCACACCCCACAAACTTATATATACAAATTCCACTGTTACACAATCATGGCAAAAGAATAAACAACCTAAACAAATTACTACTGATCCACCTTTAACACAACGCACAGGCAATACAAAAACATAAATACCATATTATATATACGCACACATATGCACACACACACACACACACACACACACACACACACACACACACACACACACACACACACACACACACACACACACACACACACAACACGCACACACCGGGTGGAGGAATATTCCCTTTCCCCAGGGATTGTGTGATCTCGGAGTTAGGATACATAATTAGCAGGGGGTGTGGAGGGCTTTCCCCTTTGCAAAAAAAAAATTATTTGTCTTTGCTTTGTTTGCACATGGCAATGATTTTCCCTGAGTATGTGTAGTTGACTGTTGACATTTGCATTGTCAGTCTTTTGTGGTCGACATTCTTGCCCTCAACATTGTGGTTGGTGTGTCAATGTATTGTAGCAGTCCCATAGATAGATAGTTAAATATGGGTGCCATTTAGGTAGCTGAGATTTAAAGTCATTGCAAAGAAAAAAATCAGGTAAAGCTGATCAAAAATTAGCTGATTGAACTTTTCCAGCTTTTTTCCTTTACAAGATCACACAACACTGGGGAGTGGGGTTGTGTAATTAGCAGGAGGTGTGGAGGGCTTTCCCCTTTGCAAAAAAAAAAAAATATTTGTCTTTGTTTTGTTTGCACATGGCAATGATTTTCCCTGAGTATGTGTAGTTGACTGTTGACATTTGCATTGTCAGTTTTTTGTGGTCGACATTCTTGCCCTCAACATTGTGGTTGGTGTGTCAATGTATTGTAGCAGTCCCATAGATAGATAGTTAAATATGGGTGCCATTTAGGTAGCTGAGATTTAAAGTCATTGCAAAGAAAAAAATCTGGTAAAGCTGATCAAAAATTAGCTGATTGAACTTTTCCAGCTTTTTTCCTTTACAAGATCACACAACACTGGGGAGTGGGGTATTTGCCATTTCACTGCTGTAGTGCAGCCTTGGAGTTGGTATATATAATTAGTAGGGGATGATGGGGCACAGACCCCCATATGGGGAATGCTGGAGGGCTTGTCACTTGGCAAAAATAATGTTTATTCATTTATTTTATTTTCTGATTATTTGAGTTTTGAGCAGTTTTGCTTGATACTTTAGGCTTTGTTTTACTGAGTAATAGACCAAGGGCCAGATTTACGAAAGCTTGCATGGAGTGCAAGAAGAGTGTAGGAGCTCACGCCGGCAATATGTCTGCCGTGCGATCCAGGTACAGTGGGCAGGGGCGTGCACAAGAGCTGCTAAAGCTACTCTTGCATGGACAATGTCATAGTATGCAAATTACCTCATTTGCTGGTGAAAGCCATGCAAATGAGGTAAATTTGCGATCCAGGAAACACTAACCTGTCCGTGGAAGATTAGTGTTAGCTGCAGAAATGTACTCTGTTGGTAACGAAGTACCGTTCTGCAAATAGCTAAACGGAGCTATGACAGCTCCAAGTAAAGGATACATACAGTTGAGGAAGCATGCCAATGGCCAAATACAAGGCCATTGGCATTTATAAAGGTTTAAAAATATAACATTTAACTTTATTTTTCCCCGATCTCCGATCTTTAAGCATAGCGCAGCACTGCACAAACGTGTGGCGCTTATAAAAACAAGAAAATAATTAAAAAAAAGCCAAAAATAGGCATTTTTACTAAAAAGCTTATTCTGCCATGCAGGTGAATGGCAGGCTGAAGACAACATGGCCACTGAGTAGTGGTTGCTAAGGGGAGGAAGCTCAGTGTGAGAGATGTAACCATGCATAAGATGGCAATCCGATGCAAATGAGGATAAGGATAGTGAATCCCAATTTTCCCCAGCATGTGAGCCATGCCCCAAGAGTGTAAGAGTAGGAGTAGGTGAGAAGTAGAGTAGAATATAGGTGACATCATGAGGGGGTGTGTCAGACAGGCTGTAAGCTGATTGGAGCACAGTGGCCTATGTTTGCTTTGAGTTGCTCAGGACTGCAAAAGGCGTGCCTACAGCTGTCCTATTTGAAAACCTCAAACCAAAGGTGCACAATGTTAAAAGATAGGAAACTCCTTGCAAACATACACATAGCATGTGCAAGCATTTGTGCTTGTTTGCGTGGCGCTTCCCCCCGGGCGGAAACAGAAAGGCAAAAGGAAGGAAAAGAAGTAGTAGGAAGTTAACCAAGGTGAACTAGCAGAGCTGTCAGGTGAAATATATCAGCCAATTACACAGGCAGCAGACTAGCCCAGCCCAGCCCAGCCCAGAACTTTAAACTCTGCAAACAGCATTCCCCCCTGTTTTTTCCCAAGAACTCTGCAGCACTTCAGTATACAAAGACGGAAAGCTTAAAAAGCTTAAGTCAGACAAAATGTTAGGGGCTGCTCTTGCTATCATAAACCAACATGTGCAAGGTGCTGAGGATGGTGATGTTGTGAATGTTGCTGAGCAACCCACAGTGAGGAGACGGAAAAGAGTGTACAGACCCAGGGTAACCTACCAGGGGCTACATGAGCTGGAGATAGCGGAGTGCTATAGGGTCAACAGAGACCTCCTACAGCAAATTGTTGAGCTGTGCCGGCCATGCCTCACACATAACCAACAGAGGGGAACCCATCCCGGTGGATACCAAGGTATGTGTTGGCCTAAGAATACTAGCTACAGGTACCTTGCAAAGACCAACTGGTGATATGATTGGGGATTTCACAGGCATCAGCATCCGGGGTACTCCACCGGTTCCTGGATGCCATGTCAGCACATGTCAGTGACCACGTATATTTCCCCAATTCCCATGAGGCATTGGCCAGCAATATTGTGTCTTTTCCACCAAATAGCAGAATACCCTGAGGTAGTGGGTGCAATAGACTGCATGCACATACGCATCAAAGCACCACCTGGTGAGCGGGGTAGGGTCTACAATGTGTGTGCTGGCTGCGCTGGAAGCTATCACGATTCCCACATCTGGCATCTGATGCAGCTGTACCTGGGATTTGCCAATGGGGACCTGATGGTCACCTAGTGGGGGATGCTGGATATGCACTGGAGCCGTGGCTGATGACACCCATCAGAAATGCACACACACCTGAACAAGAAATCCATAATGAGGCACATGCACAAACAAGACACATAATTGAGCATGTGTTTGGGATGCTCAAGTCACGGTTCTGGTGCCTCAACTCATCTGCTGGAGCCTTGCAGTACTCACCAACTACATGTACCCAAATTGTTATGGTATGTGCCATGCTACACAATATGATCCTGCGGAAACATCTGCAGCAGGAACAGCATGGGGCAGGGCCAAACAGCCCCCCACCATTGCCAAGGCCTACACAGGCACAGTGTGACTCGGAGGAGGAACAACCTGAGCCTGCCCCAGTAGGCTGAAGGAGGCGTGCCCAGTATGCCCTGGCCTTGGAAAAGAGGCAACACATAGCACATACACTGACTCAATAGGAACCCTGGAAATGACACCTCTCTCTGACTCGCACATACAGTAAAAGGAATGCCTAACTTGACACTACCTGTTTTCAAACATGGATAGGGAGTGTACTATGTGCATCCAACATAGGCAGCCCTGCAGCACCACCTGAGGCAGGACTGCCCTATTTTAAGCTATATAAAGCACTGATAAGCATATTTTACCAGTATTGAGCATATTTAAATACAATTGTGCATAGCTGCGCACCTCACTAACCAACGCAACATCGGGCAACGTCAGGCAAAGTTGAGCAACATTGGGCAAAGTTGGGCAAAGTCGGGCAAAGTCGAGCAAAGTCGGGTAAAGTCGGGTAAACATGCTCACACCTGCTTTAATGTTCCTTAACTAGTCAGGTCTGCCCAGCAGGAAAATAAAAAGCAGTGGCAGGGCCCAAACTCAGGATACTGTGCACTATAGTCACAGTACTGAACCACTAAGCCATGATAGCATTTCACTGGCACAGACACAACTTAAGTCACTCACATATACCAGTTGGGGGGGTCACATACCTAACAGTCACAGCTAGCAGGACAATTGTAGACAAACGCAAACACAAACAAATGCTGTATCATGCCCTCTGAAGATGCATATGAGTAACCTCTCCCAGGCCTATGCAGATAGATAACAGCAGGCCAGGCAGTGTGATGTGGGTTGGGTAGGCTATGAAGTCACAAACTAATATGTGTGCAATTGGAAGCTAAGGTCTGTAGTACAGGGGTATGCCTCAAGCCAGTACAATAGGCAACAGTACAAACTGAAATGGAGTACCTGACATAGCAGTGCAGACCTAGCAAATATGTATAAGTGTCAGGTGTACCCCTCATCCTATGTACACCCACAGTAACAATCAGGTGTGCCCCCCTGGGTAGAAATGTACAAATAATAGCTGCCCCCCTGTATGTAGAAATGTTGATAAGTCCATGCAAATTGACTCATGGAAGCCCTGCAGGCACAGCATACTTCCTGTCGATGTACAACACAAAGGTGAGCCCTGAAGTAAAAACCAACTTGAATTTTCACATACATATATAGTATATAAATGCCCATAGTGGGCATGCTCACACACTTAAACAAATTTAGCAAATGTCAGGCAACAACATGCTGAAAGGTCATACTGGGCATGCTCACACACTTAAATGAAACAAATGTCAGTCAACAACATACTGAAAGGTCATACTGGGCATGCTCACACACAAACAAACAAAGCAAATTTCAGTCAACAACATACTGAAAGGTCATACTGAGCATGCTGACACACTTCGGCCATGTCTGAGTAAAGCAGATGGCCACACATATCTGGCAGTTGTAATTCTTTCTCCAGACACATGTCACTATTCACCAATCCTACCTTGCGCACACAGTGATATGAAAACAGACCCATATAATATATTGGACCCCTGTCATAATCAAACTATGCAGTACAAGTACTTAAGTTGTTCAAAGAAAGTGAAAATCCAAAGAAGATCAAATGATCTCAGATCAGTATCATCAAGAAACAATGAGCACTCCTAACATTATCCAATCCACGTTCTGACAAAAATATTGCCAAAGAGTCCATAGAGAACCATGAAGCTTTCTTTAGCTATGTCATAAATATCAGTGTAAATTCATATATGTTCTGAGTCAGTGCAAAGTGTAAACGAATACATATACATGACTGACATTGCCAACATCTTGTCAGACAGGTTCATACATATTTACGCCCCTCTCACTGACAAAAGGGCCCATTACCATACCTGGAGATTGTGAAAATCCAGAAATTACATATACAATGGTTAAACAGCTCTATCCAAACCTAAAAACACAGCGTCTATGGGATGACTTGGTTTCCCTGACTGTGTCATATGTGAATTCCAAAACAAACAGACCCTGCACATGAACAGTCTGTTGAGACTCACCCGCTGTACAGGATATGAAACTGTTGAATGGGTTACAGCAACATTTGACACACTCCACAAGTGTTTGTGCACAACAGACCATGGTAACTATTGTCTTATAAGCCTAATAAGTTTGATCTGCAAGGCCATGGAGTCCATCATTATGGAACTCATAAACAGAGCTATTGGGAGCCTACAAACACCCAACCCTACCCATTTTGGCTTGGTCAGGGGCAGATCATGGTCCCTAAACCTGCTAGACAGTTTTCAAGGCAGTTACCCAGGACATACATCAATGAAATGAGCTCCACATGGCCTACATAGACCTTGAAAAGCCCTTTTTCAACATCCCACACACATGTCGTATCCACAAAATCAACAGCCTGTGCATAAACACGTATGTCATCTGATGGATTGTCAACTGGGGCACAGATAGATCCCACAGGCTGAGCTCTCTCAACATACTACTGGCACGGTCAGTCTGGAAGAGAAGGAAATCACACACACCACAAATCCAGTCTCATATAGACCTATCGTAACAGCAAACCAGACACATAAACACACAAAAACATACTTGGTGGCTCTAAATAAAAATCTGCTCAAGCAACAGAGACCTCCAAAGCAGACATCCAAGCAACTGCTGCCCCACAACAATACCCACGTATCACATAGTTCACAAAGTCAGTGTGCCACACAGTCACAGCCCTTAAGGCTAAACAACACACCTAATACACTTGTAATAGGTGACTCTATTATCAGACACACTGACGTCCCTCTCACCAGGCTGAACAAGGAGAAGGTCACTGTAAGCTGCCTGTCAGGTGCCAGGATCCGCCACATAACACAAGCACTCAGGTCACTCCAAAGCAAGTGCAAATATGACTCCGTCATTGTCCATGCTGGTGTGAATGACCTGAGACGTACCTCCCTGGATTACATGAAAAGAGACATAGAGGAGCTCTCTGATCATGTGGCCCAGGCCGGTATGACCCTGACCTTGAGTAGCATCTTACCCTCACCAAGAATGATACCACAGTATAAAGACAAAATGATCAATTTCAACAATTGGCTAAAGTATTGGTGTCACTCAAAGGGGATCCAGTGTCTTTCAGCCTGGGATGACATGCTTGACAAGCCACGTTGCTTCGCCAGGGACAGCTTGCACCTGTCACCCCTGGGTTTCCGAATACTGGCCAAGGCTCTTGCCACCCCCATAGTGCCTTTTTTAGGCAAGGCACAAAGGACAAACCCACCTCCTTAGACAACACAAGGAAAAAGAAACTAAGGGTAATGCTGCTCAATGCCAGAAGTCTAAACCTCAAGATGCACGCACTCGAGGCTCTCCTCAGTATGGAGAATATTGATATCTGTGCAGTAACAGAAACCTGGTTCAAGGCTCCCGAGAGCACCCCAACACTACCAGGCTATACCTCATACCATGCTTTTCGGCCCCAAAACTCAGACCGAACCACAAGAGGATGGGGAGTATCCATATTCATCAAAGATACCCATACCTTCAGGCTAGTGGCACTGCACGAAGCATCTGAGACCATCCACGTGCAACTAACAGTGGGCAAAACTGCCTTCCAGTTTGTAGCCTGCTACAGACCACCCTCCCAAACTCAGGAACCCCACTCAGCTTTCCTGAAGACACTGGAGAATATGAAGGTCTCTCCAAACACCATTATATTGGGTGACTTTAACTACCCAAACATAGACTGGGAGCACTACTCAAGCCCCAACACCCTAGCCCAACGGTTCCTAGAATTTATAAACTCAAAAGCTATGGAACAACTAGTCACCACTCCCACAAGAGGGGAAAACATATTGGACCTGATCATCACCAACGTGGGGACTCTATATTCCATACCAGAGGTATACCCCTCATTGGTAAGATCTGACCATAAATTAATCACTATGGACATCCATATCCCGCCCCCACCCCCAGCAAAGGAAACCACGGTCAAAAACTTCTCAAAAGCAAACTTCACACTTCTCAAAACCGAGGTGGAATCCTTCAAAGCCCAGGGCCAGTGGAAAATATGGCCCAAACCGCAGAATCCTTTACAAACGCATTCTATTGATACCTACAGGAATGCATGGATCGTGCTATCCCAAATAAAACCAAGACACACTCCTCCAAAGGCAGGAGACCTGTCTGGTGGACCCCAGCCATAAATAAGCTGTACAACAGAAGGAGGAGGCTACTACATGATAGAGCAAAATCCCTGAAAGGGAAGGCAACTCTGATCAGTACTAGCAAGAAACTACGATCCCTCATAAAATCATCTAAGGCTAGCTTTGAAAGAAAAATTGCACAAGACACTAAAGTTAATCACAAGGCTTTCTTTAGTTATGTCAGAAACTTGGGTGGAAACTCCCAGATATGCTCTGAGTTAGTGCAAAATGACAAAAAATACACTGAACCCACAGACATTGCCAACATCCTGGCAGACAGGTTCAGTGCAAACTTCTCCCCCCCCCCCCAAAAATGAACAAATGACTATCCCAACAGAGTGTAGCCTCCCTGACATCACAGATGCACAGGTGAGAGCTGCCCTCTCCAAAGCAAAAAACACAGCATCAATGGGACCGGACGGTGTCCCGGGCTGCGTTTTACATGAGCTCCAATAAGAACTGAACCCTCACTTAAAATCACTGTTCAGTCTCAGCCTTACAACAGGATATGTACCCAAAGAATGGCGTACAGCAACAGTGGTCCCACTCCATAAAGGTGGTGCCACAACAGACCCCGGAAACTATCGCCTTATAAGCCTAACTAGCTTGGTCTGCAAAGCTATGGAGCATATCATCATGGAACTCATAAACAAAGACATTGGGAACCTCCAAACACTAGATCCCACCCAATTCGGCTTTGTTAAGGGCAGATCTTGCCTCTTGAACCTGGTCAATTTCTTTGAAACAGTCCCCAAGGCCATAGACAAAGGGAAGGTAGTCCACACAGCCTACCTTGACCTTGCAAAAGCCTTCGACACAGTACCCCACTCGGGCATCATAAATAAGCTCACCAGCTTAAATATCAACCCCTATGTCACAACTGGCTTAGGGGTAGAACCCACATGGTCAGAATTGCAGGTGCCATGTCAGAATCTAAACCAGTTACAAGTGGGTCCCACAAGGCTCAGTCCTGGGACCTCTCTTGTTTGGTGTATATTTCTCTAAGGTACAGGCTAACACAGGAGGACTATGACTGACAAAGTTTGCAGATGACTGCAAACTGGGGGCCATAATCGACTCACTGGCTGACACAAGCATCCTCCACAAAGGTCTCACAGAGACGGATAACTGGTGCCAGAGCCATGGCCTAAAGCTAAATGCCAAAAAGTACATAGTCATCCTCTTTGGGAAAAACAAAGTGCCCACAAATTACCACATAGGTGGTAATCCATTAAGTACGGAAGAAGTAATTAGGGATTTGGGGACCCAAGTAGATTGCAATCTCTCCTTTGATAATCACATTGCCAAAGTGGTTAGAAAGACATTCTATATACACCTTATCATGAAGGGGTTCACATCTAGATCAAGAGAGGTCATTGTGCCCCTCTACTCATCACTCATCAGGCCCATAATTGAATACAATGCCCCATTTGGGATGTACCTTACCTGACACCTGCTACAACTAGAAAGTCTCCAAAAGTACCTCACCAAGAGGATCAAGGGACTCAAACAGATGCCCTACGCAGTTAGGCTAAAGAAACTCCAACTCTACTCAGTTGCTTATCGCCTACTCAGAGGTGATCTGTGCCTGACGTATAAAGCCATGTCCAACCCAGAATTAATGGACATGCTCCACCTCAAGAAATCCAAATCCATCAGAACTACACACTCCAGTGACTTAAACCTCAGCACAGAAATAAATAGAACATGCTGGAGGGACAGATTCATATCCCAGAGGCTCCCCTCACTCTGGAACAAAATCCCAATCCATGTCAGACAGAGCCCTTCAATGACCCTCTTCAAGAAGAATCTTGACGTTTGGATGGGAGATCGTAAATTTACCCCTGGGATTTCTTCTGTGTCACTGCTAGACAGAGGCATGGTAAACTAACCTTAAATGGGCTATCTTCTGTGACCTACTATACAGAGGCACAGTCAACTAATCTAAGAAGGGTGGCGAAAGCCAAACACACTCTGGCTAGGCTTGTAAATGCCCTAGGGCAGATAGCCTAGTATGAACCTATGAACAAGTTAAGAATTATGGTCTCCCTGTTGGACTGTAAGCTGGTAACAACTGCTGTCCCCCATGGCTCAGTCCTGGGACCCCTCCTGTCTAGTGTATACTTTTCAGAAATACAGTCAAACACACGAGGGCTATGGTTAGCAACGTTTGTGGATGACTGCAAAAAGGTTGTCATAACTTGATGTTTGGGGCAACAGAGACATCCTTAAAAAGGGTCTCAGTCAGACAGATGTGGTGTCAAAATTATGACCTCGAGCTACAGTCATACAAATACCACATAGGTGCCAATGCCCTAAATATGGAGGTAATAATAAGGGATCTATGGACACATGTGCATAGCCATCTCTACTTTCAGAAACACATTCACGAAGTGGTTAGAAGATCATGCTATGTGTTCCCATAAATTGCCAAAGTCTTTGCATGTAGGTCAAAGGAGGTTCCCTATACTCACTAGTCATCAGACCCATCAGAGGGTACCACGACACACTTGCGATGAATCTGACTAGGCATCTTCAGCAGCTGGAAAGACCACTGAAGTACCTCAACAAGAGGATTACTGGCCTCAAACAGTTGCCCCATGCAACAAGACTGAAGTAACTCAATCTATACTCTGTTGCATACTGTCTACTTAGGCGATCTCTGCCCAACAGACAGGCCCATGTCCAATGCAGAACTGATGCACATGCTCTATCTGAAGTAAACCCAAGCTCACTGTGCCACATGCTCTAGGGATATAATCACCACAACAATAAATAGAACATGTTGGAGGGATGCATTACTAACTCACAGACTTCCCTTGCTTTGGAACAGTCTCCCAACCTACATTAAGCTGAATCCCTCACTGACATTCTTCCAGAGGAGCCTTGATGAGTGTATGTGAAACTGAACTGCCACACCATGGATCACTTCATCAGCTCTACTACACAGAGGCATAGGGAACTA
Organism: Protopterus annectens; assembly: GCF_019279795.1. NCBI lineage: Eukaryota > Metazoa > Chordata > Ceratodontiformes > Protopteridae > Protopterus > Protopterus annectens. The sequence goes on from NC_056746.1 coordinate 1,041,486,097, forward strand.
AACCCATGTGTGGTGATAGCTGCCCAGTCTGGCCATACTAATATATGCCTTCAGACAGATAGCCTATTACCTACATATATATATATATATATATATATATATATATATATATATATAGGGGAACACAGTATAATAAGCCAAAGATGGATGGGCAGAGATGTGTGTAAGAGGGTGACCATGACAGGGAGCCATCCAGGACTGTCCCACCCAGCACACATCCCAATGGAACAAAAGACATGAGGTGCACATCTCACCCACTGTACATAATAGCCACCAGTATCTGTAAGCATTACAAGTGTATGTGGTGCATGTGCCTGCACTACAACATGACTGTACAATGAAGTACACATCTACTATCTGTAGACATGTACCTGTCACATAGTTCCATAGGTATGTAGTAGACTATCTTCACAAAGGCATATATTAGCCTAGGCAAGTTTTGCAGCTTTTACCACCCCATTGGTTAGTCTCCTAAGCCCTAGTTCTAATAGTTAGTACCCTAAGCCCCTTTCTAGTGGGGCTGCTGATGTGATGCCTGGTGTGAATTGTTTGTTTCCCATCCACTCATCAAGGTTCCTATTGAAGAGTGCCAGCGAGGGGCTCTGTCTGATGTACATTGGGACTCTGTTCAACAGTAAGGCAAGTGTCTGGGATGGTACTCTATCCCACCAGCATGTTGTATTCATTGTTGTGATGAGATTCATATCCCTGGAGTGTGTAGTGTGACTCAATTTTGTTATCCTTAGATGGAGCATGTTCAACAGTTATGTGTTGGACATGGCTCTGTATGTTAGGCAAAGTGTGCCTCTGAGTAGGCGGCATGCAACGAAGAACAGATCTAGTTTTACCAGTTGTGTTGCATAACACAACTGTCTGAGGCCAGTAATCCTCTTGGTGAGGTACCTCTGTGGTCTCTCCAGCTGCTGGATATGCTTAGTCGAGTACATCCAAAATGGTGCATTGTACTCAATGATGGGTCTGATGACTTAAGAGTAGAGGGCCACCACTACCTCTTTTGATCCTGATACAAACCCTTTGTTGATTAGGTGGGCCACATAGGATATCCTAATCACTTTGGCAACATGGTTGTCAAAGAAAAGATGACTATGTACTTGTGTCCCCAGATCCCTTATTACCTTGTCAGTTTTTAGGGGGTAACACCTATGTGGTAGTTTGTGGGTACTCTGTTTTCCCCAAAGGGGGTTACTATGCATTCTTTCACATTGAACTTGAGGCCATGATTCTGACACCACACATCTGTCTAATAGAGTCCCTTCTGGAGAATATTTGTGTCATCCGGGGAATCTATTATGGCAAATACTTTGCAGTTCCCAGCAAACTTAGTCAACCACAACCCTCCTGTGTTGGCATGTACTTCTGAGAAGTCTATACCAAACAGAAGGGGCCCCAAGACTAAACCCTGGGGGACACCAGTTAGCCTGGGTAACTGTCTCAAAGAAATCCACCCAGTTCAGGAGGCGTGATCTGCATTTGATGAAGCCAAACTGGGTGTGCTCAACTGTGTGAAGGTTCCCAATGTCTTTATTGTTGACTTCCATTATGACTGGCTCCATTGCCTTGCAGATCAGATGCGTCAGGCTCATAGAGCAGGAATGCCAAGGGTCTTTTGTGGCCCCACCCCTATGGAGTGGGTACATATCCTCTAGAGAGGATGTACAGAGAGGTGTAGGTATCCTTGACGAATATGGATACATCCCCATCCTATGTGCTATGATCCAGGTTCTGATGCTGGAAGGTATGGAATGAGTAGTATCCTGGTAGTGCTGGTGTGCTCTCTGGAGTCTTGAACTAGGTTTCTGTTACTGCACAGATATCAATATTCTCCATACTGAGAAGTGCCTCAAGTGTGTGCATTTGGAGGCTGAGACTTCTGGCAATGAGTAGCATTTAGCTCACTTTGTGGTTATTTGTGTTGGTTACAGGGTTTGGTTTGCCCTGAGTGACCGGTGTTCCACGCCTGAAGTCAATGCCTTATTTGTCCAATCCGACCATAAGCTAATTACCCTACATATCCACATTCTGCCCCCACCCCCCATTAAGGAAACCATGTTAAAAAAATTTCTCCAAAGCCAACTTCATGCTTCTTAAGACAGAAGTGGTAAACTTCATGACACCCATGCAGATGGACAATACACTTATGACTACTGAATCCTACACAATTGCACTTTATAAGCACTTACATGAGTGCATGGATCATGCTATCCCAAACAGAACCAAGACGCTATCCTCCTAAAAAAGGAAGCCAATCTGGTGGTCCCCTGCCATAAACAAACTGTACAACAGAAGGAAGAAACTGTTGCAAAAGAGAGTAAAATACCATGAGTGGAGGAGCTCCCTGGTCACCCTCAGTAAAAAGCTGTGATCCCTGATAAAATCCTCCAAGGCTAGTTATGAAAACAAAATCTAAAGACAGCCACAAAGCATTCTATAGCTATGTCAAGAATTGCAATGGCAACACTCAGATCTGCTCTGAGTTACAGCACTATGGCAGTAAATATACAGACACAACTGATATTGCCAACATCCTGGCAGATAGGTTCAGTGCTAACTTTACCCCCCTCTCACCCATTAAAGAGCCCATTTCTATACCGGAAGAATACAAAGTTCCTGTAATCATGGCTGCACAGGTAAAAACCACACTCTCCAAAGCCAGGAACACAGCATCCATGGGACCAGACAACATCCCAGGCTGCATTCTACATGAACTACAGAATGAACTGGCACCAGACCTAAGTACCATGTTCAATCATAGCCTCACCTCAGGCTTTGTGCTTGCTGAATGGCGCACAGTTACGGTCATCCCGCTACACAAAGGGGGAGCCACCACGGACCCCGGGAGCTAGCACCCCATTAGCCTGATGAGCCTGGTCTGCAAGGCCATGGAACATATCATCATGGAACTTATAAACAAAGGCATTGGTAATCTCAAAACCCTGGACCCCAACCAGTTCTGGTTTGTAAAAGGCAGATCAGGTCTCCTAAACCTGATAGACTTATTTGAAGCAGTCACCAAAGTTGTAGACAAAGGTAAGGTGGTTCACACAGCCTATCTAGATCTTGTTAAGGCTTTCAACACCATCCCCCACTCTGGAATTATAGATAAACTCACTAAACTAGGTATAAATCCCTATGTCACAAGATGGGTTGCCAGCTGTCTCACTGACAGAACCCACACTGTGAAAGTAGCAGACTCCAAATCCAACTTCAGACCAATGACAAGTGGAGTACCAGAGGGTTCAGTCCTGGGTCCTGTCCTGTTTGGTATCTACTTCTCTGAAGCACAGGCTGACACAGAAGGTCTTTGGCTAATGAAGTTTGCAGATGACTACAAACTAGGAGCCATAATCGAAACTACTAATGATGTGGACATCCTACAAAAGGGCCTCACTGAGACAGATGCCTGGTGTCAAAGCCATGGCCTCAAGCTCAATGCCAAAAAGTGCATTGTCATCCCCTTTGGTAAAAACTCTGTACCCATGAACTACAACATAGGGGGTAGTATACTTAACACCAAAAGTGTAATAAGAGACCTTGGGACACAGGTGGACAGTAGTCTCTCCTTTGCTAATCACATCTCCACAGTAGTCAGGAAATCCTTCTGTGTGGCACATCTAATCACAAAAGGTTTCTCATGCAGAAAAAAGAGGTCATCATTCCCCTCTACTCATCACTCATTAGATCCATTATAGAGTACAACACCTCTTTTGGTATGTACCTCACAAGACATCTACAACAACTGGAAAGGCCGCAGAAATACCTCACAAAGGGGATTACCAGCCTCAAACACATGCCCTACACAGATGGTCTCAAAAAACTCCAGCTTTACTCCGTCGCATATTGCCTACTCAGAGGTGATCTCTGCCTAACATACAAAGCTATGTCAAACCCAGAGCTGTTGGACATGCTCCACTTAAAGAAATCCCAATCCCTCTGAGCTACATGCTCTAGGGACCTAAACCTTGTCACCACAATAAACAGAACATGCCAGAGGGATAGATTCCTGTCCCAGAGACTTCACATACTCCGGAATAAACTACCTGTCTATATCAAACAAAGCTCCTCATTAGCACTCTTCAAGAAAAATCTTGATGATTGGATGGGAAATAGGAAATTCACCCTGGGGATCACTTCTGTGTCTCTGCTCGACAGTGGCACAAGAAAATAAATTTCTTGGGTGGCAAAAGCCAGGGTACCTTTTTGGCTGGGCTTGTATAGGCCCCAGGGCTGATAGCCTAGTACCTACTATGAACCTATGAATTTTTGAGCCTTGCCTAAAAAAAAGGTAATATGAGGACAGCAAGAGCCTTGGCCAGTATTTAGAAGCATAGGGGTGACAGGTGAAAACCATCTCTAGTGAAGCAATGAGGCTTGTCTATCATGTCATCACAGGCAGACAGAGACTGGATCCCCTTTGAATGACACCAGAAGCTCAGCCAATTGTTGAAGTTTATTATCTTTCTGTTATATTGCAGTATCGTGTAGGTGAAGTAAGATGCTACTCAAGGTCAGGGTCATAACAGCCTGGGCTACATGATCATAGAGCTACTATATATCTCTTGTCATGTTGTCCTGGGAGGTATGTCTCAGATCATTCACACTGACATGTACAAAGAACATGTCATATATGTACCTGTTCTGGAGTGATGTAAGTGCTTGTGTTATGTGGCGGATCATAGCACCTGACAGACAACTGACAGTAACCTTCCCCTTGTCCAGCCAAGTGAGTGGAACATCTATGTGCCTGACTATGGAGTCACCGATTACTAGTGTGTTGGGTATGTTGTTTTGCCTTAGGGCCTGTTGTGAGGCATACTGCTTTGGTGTATTATGTGTTTTCTGGTGTGTGCTTGGAGGTGCATGTTTCTTGCTTGTCTGCTTAGGAGGACACTCTCTCTTTTTCAGATTAATATTTGTATTCTTCGAGTATGGTAATGTGTATTTGTGTGTGTGTTTTGCTGGTGCTTATATTGTAGGTCTATGTGAGACTGTTGGTGTTGTGGTTGTATGACCCTACTCCTCTTGACTGTATTGTCCAGTATTGGGTTGACAGAGCTTAGCCACCGGTTTGACCCTGTTTGGGCTAGCATGTGGTGCATCAACCCATATATGATATGGTCATGGCCTCTGCATACAATACACTCACAATACACCTAGTATGATAAGCGTGCCGAGGTTAGCAAATGTGAAGAAAACCTTTGGGTAAACTGTCAGCAAGTAATGTCTGTATTGCACCCTGTAACTCCATATTGCTTGCTGAAGTGTAAAAACGTACTTAGTTTGGATTAAAAACCCCACACTTGCCAACTGTGTGTGTGTGTGTGTGTGTGTGTGTGTGTGTGTGTGTGTGTGTGTGTGTGTGTGTGTGTGTGTGTGTGTCTGTCTCTCCCTGGGGAGAGAGCAACCTTTTTGGGGACTACTCACACCCCTTAAAAGTGGTATACTCATCTTTGTCAAGTCTGATGATGTCACCATCCTACAAATATACCTCTGGAAAGGTGAAATTCCAGTAATGTGTATAGCATGTCGTGTAAATGCATACTGCTGTAATATCCTAATATAGTTAGGTAAGGGTTTGAATCCTGCACTTGCCAACTGTGTGTGTGTGTGTGTGTGTGTGTGTGTGTGTGTGTGTGTCCCTGGGGAGGTGCAACCTTTTCGGAGACTACTCACACCCCTTAAAAGTGGTATACTCATCTTTGTCAAGTCTGATTATGTCACCATCCTACAAATATACCTGTGGAAAAATGAAATCCCAGTAATGTGTATAGCATGTTGTGTAAATGTATACTGCTGTAGTATCATAATGTAGTTAGGTAGGGGTTTGATTCCTGCACTTGCCAAGTGTGTGTGTCTCCCTGGGGAGGCGCAACCTTTTGGAGACTACTCACACCCCTTAAAAGTGGTATACTCATCTTTGTCAAGTCTGATGATGTCAACATCCTACAAATATACCTGTGGAAAGGCAAAATTCCAATCATGTGTATAGCGCATTGTGTAAATGCATACTGTTGTAGTATCATAATGTAGTTAAGAAGGAGTTTAAATCTCACACTTGCTGACTGTGTGTTCCAGGTGTGTGAGAAGGTGTGACACTGTTGGTCAATGTAGAGTAGATTTTGTTTTTTCTAGTGTATGACATATCACAATGACAACTGTATGTGCATTACACATGTAAGGTAGCTGTGGGGCAAAGCCATATACATACATGTGACCTCAATTATTTCATACGTGGGTACTCTGCTTTCTCCATGAAAGCATCTGTTATCTTTGCTAGAGCATGCTGGCACTTTCCAAACCTTAGGTCACTTCTGTATGCTTGTGACAAGCTTAGACATTGCAGTGATCCCTGGGCTATGTCTTCTGTTTCACATCCACTCATCACGGTTTCTATTGAAGAGTGTGAGTGAGGGTTTATGCTTGAGGTATATTTGAATCCTGTTCCAAAACAATCAAAGTCTGGCAAAGATGACTAATCATTATAGGTGTGCAACAACCTCTGTGGATCTGCATGCAAACCCTTTATTGCTTATGCGCTCCACAGAGGGATTTCCAAAACCCTTTGGTAATATGATTATCAAAGGAGAGATGACTAAACACATGTCTACATTAGTACCTGTTCCATATTTTGGGGGCTATTACCTATGTGGTACTCTGGGGATACTTTGTTTTCTAAAAGTGGATAACTATGCTTTCTTTGGCTTATAGCTTTACAGCATGAGTTTGACACCAGGCATCTGTCTCTATGATATGCTTTTGGAGGATGTGTGTGTCATCTGGAGAATAAAGTATAGCCCACAGTATGCATTTTCATCAAACATGGGCAGATATATCCCTATTGTGTTTGCTTGTACCTAAGAAAGCTATATGCCAAACAGGAGTGGTCCCAGGACTGAGTGCAGGTGAATACCACTTGTTACTGGCATAGAATTGTACATGGAGGCTGCAAATGTTAATGTGTGTGTCCTACATCTGTGCATCAGTTGTCAATCCATCATCTAACAATCGTTTATGGTCAGTCTGTTGAGGTTATGTATAATACCAGAATGTGGGATGGGTATGAATTGCTGGTGAGCTATAGCTTGGCTGTGTGGACCTCCCCTCCCTCACCTATAGCCTTGTTAACTGGCTTGAAGTCTACTAGGTGTAGGAGCCATGATTTGGCCTTTAGAGAACCTAAGTGGGTATGGTGCAGTGTTTGCAGGTTCATAATGTCTCTGTTAATGAGTTCCATAATGCTGTGCTTCCTAGCCTTCCAGATAACATTTGTCTGGCTTATTGGGTAAGAGTTTCCAGGATCTGTTGTAGTTCTACCCTTAATCAATTTATGGTAATATTTGCACTGGGTGTGACAAGGGTGGACAGGATTAGGAATAAGTATATTAGAGGGTCAGCCCAGGTTTGAAGGTTAGTAGACCAAGCCAGATAGGCAGGATTAAGTTGATTTGTACATGTGCTGAGGAGGGATGCAGAGTATATTGTGAAATAGATGCTAAGGATGAAGTCACCAGGTAACAGGAAAAGAGGAATGCCTAAGATGAGGCTCATGGCTGTGGTGAGAGAGGACATGCAGGTGGATGGTGTGACAGCGCAAGATGCAGAGGGCAGGAAGAAATGGAAACAGATGATCTACTGTGGTGACCCCTAATGGGAGCATCTGAAAGGAGAAGGAGAAGAAGACGTTGTAGCTCAACCCTTGTGAACTGTGAACACCATTACCGTGCATCATTCCACAAGTATGTAACCTGTATAGAGGCTGCATCTGGACAGAGTGTTTAGGTGAGTGATGACTTCATATGTCAGCTTGTGTATGACACAGCCAAGGACAATGTTCAGTAACATTGCCACTGTGGTTTGGACTTTGGTAAATAGATGTTTTAACTAGAGTGTCTGTGAATCATCAGGCTTTACATTCTTCAGGTCTGGAAATGTGGCCCTTGTGTAATGATAGGGTGGTGAAATCCGCATTCAAACTGGCTGACAAGAAATTGGTAATGTCAGTCAGATAAGTGTACTTTGTGACCATTTACATTAACTGTGACCCGATCTGAGATTTCCCCTGTAGATTATAAACAACACTAAAGAAGGCTTTAGTGTTGTCTTTGGAATTCTTGCCATTTTGTATTTTGAAACTTGCCTTGTATGTTTAATGAGGGCTTGTATTTTCCCAATGATACTGACCAGAGAGGTTATCCCTTCTTGGTATGTAACTCTTTTTTGGTACAACTTCACACCTTCTATAATATATTTAGTGTATGGCAGGGTTCCATGAGACTTATGCACTTTTACTGTATAAGTAAGAATTTCTTGTGTTTGTGATAGCACGGTCCATGCAATCCTGTAGGTGAACAGTGTGCATTACTAAAGGATTATGCAGCTGGGACAGTGTTAACCTTAGAAATGCAAACCAATGACAGATAGCAACAACAGCATCACCCACAGCAAAGTGTCAACCCATGTCATACACACACACATGTGTACTCAAGTTCCAACATGTATGTAGTACAATGCATACTGCCCACCAATAGAAACTATGGAGTCTTAACACTGGCCAATACAGGGCATGTCACCCTGCCCATGTGTCCAATATGCATGTACGTACAGACAATGCACCTCCACCATGTTCACAAATGGACACCTGCAAACATGTGTTGCACACACACCACACTTACTGTCCACTGTATAATGCATGCTGACACAACTACACACATCAGCCAAGTGGCACATGGGCAAACAAAACACAATTGAAATAAACACTGGTGAAAACAATACAACATTGCTAATTACAGCTTTAATGCATCATGCCTGCTCAGCCACACCTTCAAGGATATCATTACACTTTACTGCTGACAACATGCTACACATCCAACCATTGCTATACTTTATTAAAGTCACCCTGTGCATCAGCACCATGTTAGCCTGTTCCTGCATCAATGTTATAGATGACAGTAGGTGGCACAGGTTTCATCATATGCACAGGGTGTGTTGTTGGTTTGCCAGAGGCCTTCACTGAGCCATACAATCAACATGTGTGTGTGAGTATGTGTCTAAGGGCCATGAGTACTGTTATGGGCCAATGTTGATGTCATGTGTGCGGGTATGTGTTTGCCCTAGGTTTCTGGTTTATGTGTGTGTGTCTGCATGCACACAGTTCCACCATGTGGCTGCCATATACAGGGATTTGTGAGACATCTACAGACTGTACCTGGCAGGCTTTACAGATCACCATCTCTGGCCACAGATATGGAACCTGTACCTGGCAGGGGTGCTACAGACAGTATCAGGTACTAATACAGATTGGGTACTATCTGAAGAGGTCGACATATGTCCACTAGATCCAGGTCCCTGCTGGAACTGGCCAGAACCAAGTGCACGTGGTCTGCTAGGATGGTCTATTGACAACCCCCCAACATTGTTGGGGCTGGTACTGGCACTACAGGAGCAGCTGTGACTTGCTGGATGTCCATGGTGACCTCCAGCTGGCGATGTTGTTGGCATACTTCCACATCAACGTCTCAACTGTCCCTCACTGTCCTGACTCATGGACATGACATTGTGGAGGTCATCCAATGTCTCACCCCAATGTCTATCAATGACCTCAGTGTAGTTACGTATGGCACCTGCTAGGTCATGGATACTGTCATTTACAGAGATGTAATGAGCCCTCTGTGCCTTTAGCCCCTGTCTGGTGTACTGCTCCATTTGTGTCTGTGCCTCCATGACAGCCTGGAACATGCGTGTGGTAGAAAGAGATTTGGCACGTCTGCCAGGGGTTATGATGACCAGCAGTGCTCTGACGAGAACCCCTGGGCATCTGTCTATGTGGTACCATTCCAGACATCCGGCTATGGCTGCTGTGTCCTGATACATGTGCCATAGATACCACACTGTCCTGGCCAGTTCCAGCCATACACTGTCCCTCAGCTAAGGGCAATGGTGATGATGGATGTACAGACTGTATGACTGTGTGTATGGATGGGGTGGAGACTTGTGTACTGTCAATTGGTGGCCCAACCACAGACCCTGACAACCCTGCCTTTGCCTCAACACACCTATCCTCATCATCACTGTCTGTCTCAGTGACATCAGGTTCCCTGCTGTGCTGAACCAGCCCCACCTCGCCACCTGTGAGAGAAAAACAGGAAACACTCTTTAAGACCTGAACATGACTTCAGACCACATGCAGACATGCAGACATGCAGACATGCACACATGTGCACATGCGCACATGCGCACATGCACACAGGCACACATGTACGCATGCACACACACAAAACTACACTCCTCCTGAAAGCAGACACACACAACACCAGCAATCACAGAATATACACAATAGCAGGTGATGGTGGGATACAGTATCACAAGCAAAACAGTCATATCACACATGACAGCATGCAGGACATGGGTTGCTCAACAGCATGCAGTGCAAGTGTAGTCAGTCCTTGTTACTAACAGTATACATGGCTTTGATGCATGTGTTTTGTTATTAGGTGATGGCCCTCCCACTGGAACACAATGCATACATGGACACAACATTGCTGTGCAGGTATTCATAACCCTGTGATGTACCGTGCACCATAACTCACAGGTGTACATACCATTGCTGGATGTGTATCTGTGTGTCAGATAGGTATCCAATGCTGATTACAGCATCTGTGTCTTTAGCAAATAATTGTGGACACATTTTTAGCACATGCATGATGTGTATTCATACAACATCATCAGTGGTGCATGGATAATTGATGGAATACCATTTGGCCACATACCCAATGTACAGTACTTATGGTGAGTGAAGATCATATTGTGGACACAGTCTCATACATGACATGACATGCTAAAACACAACTGCATATTTAAACACTACACATACCCAATATGTGTCATATGACCAAGCCACTCAATAGCATCACAAGACATATATGTGTCATTTGTGCAAATGGTGATTAGTATGCATACTGTTTAGAGGTGCATATGTGTGCACACATGCATCATGATGGTGTGTAGCAATGAAAGCTATGTGCAGTACTGTGGTTACAATAACTGGATGGGGTATAGTACCATAGGCCATCATCATGAAGCATCAGGTGGTCACTCAAGGCTACAAATGTTTCACAGACCAGCACTAATCATGCTGTGCTGGAACTGTACTACCTTGACTAAATTCACCATTTCACAACCAGTTGTTATGTGTGTTTGTAAGGAGGCCAATAAGGAGCATTCCCTGACATGAATGTGTAGTGCATTGCAAAGTGTTTAAATGCCCCAGGATAGGCCTCTACCCCTCAGGTATATTATGTGTAATGTGTGGATGAGATTTTGGATACTAGAGTGTGTCTTTACAGAGGGTTTTGGAATCATTTTTGTGTAGCATGTTAAAATGCTCTGGGTATGACATAGATGTGTATGTTATGTGCATGTTGAGTATCAGCTGTGCCTATCCAATGGTCACTAGAGTCTAGCCACATTTGTTTGAGATGGTCTGGGTATTGCATGTGTTTGAGGCAGCTAATCACATTAGTGAGATGTGCGTGCTCTTACACCAAACATGCACAGCATGCATTATGGGTAGGTGTGTTACATGTGTACATGGCCTACACCTTAACTATGACATGCACTTTTTATTTACAATAATACATGTACACACTCATCAGCATCTGTGTGCTGCCTTGATGTCACCCCAGAGGGACCTACATAGAGATGAGACAGTTTTTCAGTGGCCACAGCTGTGTTATTGCTACTGTGTGCTTGCAATCTTATAGTACAACAACAGTTTACATTCACAGGGCTACAGATTATGTTCCAAATGATCAGTATTGCACAACAACAGGCTACACATCTTTGAACGACACACTCCACATCTCACATATGCATGATCTACCAATACAGATAACAGTAGTCTACAGATATGCCATGTTACCTGCATGCTCCATGTGTGCTTGCTGGGTGGCTCCAACCTCCATCATGGTGTATGTCTGCTGCTGTTGTTGTTGGGCAGGTGCCACCAGGCTCATGAGCAGTTCCTCCACTCTGGTGAGGGGGGGATGGATATTAACACCACCTCCTGTTGCAAGCTGTTGTCTACGCACATCAGCGGCATGCTGACGGACATGTCTGAGAAGATCACTGCAGTGGTGGTGTACCTGCTCATATGTCTGGTTATGCAGGCCTACCTCATTGACCCTGTGGACAACATCTTGCCACATTGCAGTATGCTCCTGCTGGTCCTGACTGGTTCATGAGAACATCAGATGGTAGTGCTGAATCATACTGCTAGTAAGGATATCATCTTCAGCACTATTGTAACTCAAGTTCCTGTGGTGGGCCATGATCCCTGGAAGACATAAATACAAAAATATGTCTGAGGAAGTCATATGGCACATTTAACATTATACAGTACAGATATCACTGAACTGCCATATATAGCAACCTATAAGCTAATCGAGAGTGAAACACTGTAACATCCACTTATCACTGCTCACCCCACAACTGCTTGAAAGTGCCTTGCTCACTCTCTGTCTAATGAAGCATGTTCTGCACTGCAACAAAATAAAATCACTATATAAGACTATACAAGAGTACCTGGCACACTGTATGCAACATGATGCATCACTTTGCCACAGCAGATATACATCAAGCTGACGTGTAAAGAAATATATCATCCATCACAATCAGTGTAAGGTCCAGTAAATGTATTACTGTTATACCACACAACTTGTTAATGCCAAACCCGTGGCCAAAATATGTGCACAATTGGGAATATAGGTCACATACTGCTCTAGTACACTATGAATGTTGATAGATATGCAGTTATATGTCTTACCACACATATGTCAAAGGACATGTTACACACATAGCCACACATACATCAGACATAATTGCAGGACACAAAGGTATGACAACCCAGATAAGCTTTCAGTGTGTACTATACAGTACTGTGTGTCAGTACTTACACAACCTTAATCTTGAGAAACGTAATCTGTGATGAATACAGGGACCACACAAAACATTGGATGCAAGCAATGTGGACATACACCATACTTTGCTGTACAAACCCAGAGCTTCAATTAGTACTACAGTACACACAGGATTTGCATTCAACATTGGTACCAATCAATAATCATAGATGTAGTACTTTAGCCTCCAATGACACACCCTAGTTAAAACCAAGGGACTTAATCACACTGCATGCAATAGCACTTGTTCTGCCTAGCAACAGAATACACAGCTTTTGCTAGGATCAAAGCAAGGACCCAAAATACCATAACATAAACAGTTTCCCACTAAGCTACCCCACAGATACATATCTTTGATGTATGCACAAACATATTGACCATCACAGTCAGTCAACAGTACAGAGAATCTATTGCAACAAGTAGATGTAGGTGTGTATGAGTATATATAAATATATATATATATATATATATATATATATATATATATATATATATATACACATATACACATCCATTTGTCTACATATACATATATATGTAGGCACATATACATTTCACCTTTCATAGTGAGAATATCAATTATACAAACGATGTAAGGTGTACAGTAATGTAATAAAATTGCACAGTCTTGGGATTAATGCATTGAAGGTGTTCACAGCCCAGGTAGCTTTAGCAGACCTTACTGGCTTCAACATTGCAAACTGAACAAACCACCCACAGTGTTTAACCACCACATGTCATATACCAGCACGGTATGCTGTCTTGTTTGTCACACACTAAAACCTACATACAAATATGTGCATACTAGCCTTCACCAACATATATATCTTCCCCCTTTGCAAACAGTTGCAATATGTCCCCTGCTCTATGCACATATACAGATGTGAATATATATGATACATATATATTTGTCCGTATGTGTGTGGCATACACACACATGGTCCACACTGTTGTAAGTCCCTGGACCTCACAGCTGAACTGTTGGGCCTTGCTGCAACACAAACAGGTGTCACATATGAACACAGACTAACATTAGCGGGGTATATATGGCAACAGATGCTAGATAAGCATACTAGACTGCTACAACAGTTGCCAATGCTAAGCTACACTTTAATATGACTATCATGCATGTGTTGTTCTGTCACACCCATGTTTATATAATGCCAGTGCTAATCCCCCCAACAGCCATTGGCCACACTTCTGTAGAGAACACAGATAAAATGGATCAGATCTTTGACATTTAATGCTGAGCTACACATTTCACAGGTATGTCCCATTGCCCACAGGTACACGCAGTATTGTCCATAGCAGTAGTTAAGCAGAACATCTGTGCATAAAGAAGAACTGCTGCCACATATGAATGTTTCACATTATGCAGAATATTCCTCAATAAAATCTACTACATGCCAGTAAATACATACGTGTCACATACCTTTCCTTTGTATAATTTGGTAATATTTCTTTTTGTTTTCTCTGTCTCTCTCTCTCTCTCTCTCTCTGTCGCTCTCTGTCAGTCTCTGCAATAGAGTGATTGAGTTTGTTGGTAGAGATTGCAGCCTGTTTTTGTAGGAATTTGCACATGAGCATGTGATGGCCTCTACACCAATTAGTGGCCACCATTTGCTAATTGCATGCAGCCTGCTGTGTAGTAATTTCAGTAATCACTGTCATAGCAACCCAGTACTATAAATTGCTGATTTATGTAGGCGTGGCTCTTTCAGCTTTCCAAGATGGAGATCATCCTTGTTTGGTGTGGACATCATTGTTTAAGACAGAAGGTTTGTGTAGTTCTTATATCAGAAGCCAGGGGTGTAGCCAGAGATTTACATTTTGTACTCAGACCTAATGTTGCTAATTCCAGTACCCACGTGTCAGTGTAGAAATGTACTCAACCCTCAAAATGCTACCCCAAGATACATGGAAAGATGTACTTTCTTTTCAACTGTTACAATTAACTGCCATACAAAACTAGTTATAGAGATGTATTCCTTTGGCAAAAGAATTGTTTGAGAACTGCTATACTGTCAATATTCATTTACTCAGTTCTAAACAGTTTGTGCTTTTTTTAGTGTTGACATTAGCACAAGCTGCTCAGAAAAAACTGGACACATTTCAGTACTGTGAGTATGTTTACCTACATCCTTGGTAGACCCTGCACACACAGGTATATTCTACATTTGGGTAGGGTTGCAGATGCACAGAGGGTGTAAGTAATATTGTGTGGATTTTATCTTGCTGGACTTACAGGGTTGCTGTGTACATGTTATTTTATCAAGGCAAGTAGTCTATCTGCGTAACTCCCAACTGTGGACCTATCCACATGATAGCCAGAGAATAGCCTGTTATTTTTTGTCTGTGCACCACACAGGTCTTTTCAGCAATAGAGCAATGGCATTCTTACAGCTGGTACCTGCTAACCAGTACATGGCTACATCCATTTGAATTTCAGTGTTGTATTCCTACATAAGGGTATGCTTCTGAAACTCCTTCCAAACTTATTTGTACAGTGTGTAACAGCAGAAAGGCTAATATGCCTCTGTGATTCTGCCTCTGCCAGACCACTCAACCAATCAGGTACATTTTTGAACAGACTCAGGGAAAAGTCATGAAAAAGTCAGGGACACCTTTAAAATATTAGTGCCATTAAATTGAAACATTGAGAGAATCAGAGCATATGAATTAATACACCTTTTCTGAAGTAAAAGAAGTGTCTAACTCTTAATTATTGTCATTATTCATTAAGTGCAATGCACCACCTTTCTGGCCAAAGTCAGTAGTTTTATGAGGGATTCAGAGGGACAGTGCTAAAATTTGTGTCAAAATCAGGGACATCACTGAAAATTAGGGACAGCTGGGAGGTATAGCCTCTGCCCTAAACAGATATGCCAGTGTTTGTCCTGCTGTGATACTGTGTGGGGTTGTAAAGTGATGGTGTAGCATTATTTCCTGCTAGAATGGCTGCTTCTCTTATCACAGTCATGTAATGTAATTCCACAACACCTGTTGGTCAACATCCACCGAACAAGTTGTGTGGTATGGTATCCCTAATTTTCCTTTACATTCACTCATTCTGATGTATGATATAATTATTTAAGCACCAATTTGATATATATCTACCGTGGCTTAGTGGTACTTCATGTTGTGTAGTGTGTGCAAGGTGTGGGGTTCGAGACTTATAGAGGTGTTTTATTTTGCTCCTGAGCAGAACAAGGGCCCTCACATACAAAGTGACTAAGGCACTTTTAAGCAGTTGTAAGTGGGTTTGCGCGAGTTTGCACATTGCTGTGCATTCCTTAGCCAAGTGCAAACAAGTGCAAACCCACGTAAACCAGCTAACTACTGCTTAATAGTGCTTACTCCCGCTCACCCCCACACTAATTTCTTTGAAAGAAAAGAAAAATGGGGAGATAGGAAAGTGGTGAAAAAGGGGCACAAAGAGGGAAAGACAGTATGGAAAATAGCTTGGGATGTGCAGGATGGGTGTAGGGAAGGTCCATAGCTGCCCATTTCTTCAACAGCAACAGCTGTACATATGCAATAAATTTGGAGGTAGATATGAATCCTTCAACCCCTGAGAGAGGTGTGAGGACAACAAAGTATGTTGTAATTCCAATTAAATAACATTTCATGTGTCCAGTGGACATGTGTGCAAAATGGGCAGCTATGTATGGGGCGTAATTTTTTTTTTGTGAGCAGATTGCCTTTTTTTTTTTTTTTTTTCAGGTGAGAGGGGAATGTGGGGTAGGGGAAGTAGGTATATTTGGGGAGGTAAACAGACAAGACAAACAAGATGCATACAGGGGTGGTATATGACACATGTGGTGGGTGAACACTTTTGATGGGGAGGGATGTTTGAAAATCGCAAGCCCATGAGCCCCCAGATGGAAACCGTGGGACTGAGGTCCCCACCCATGGGCAGTCACCACTGCACCTTCACAGCCCAGAGGGTGGCTGTGCTGGGGGCTGTGTAGGAGGGGCAGGCTGACCCAGGAGTTGCACCACTCAGGCCTCAAGCTGGCATAGAGGTTCTGCAACAGAACATTCAATCTCTCTATGCACCACAGCCCGGACCGTTTGAAGAGTGATAGGTGCTCCTCCGCCCACGCTTGCACAGGGGGGCCAAGCCCCATCCCCTGCTGCGCTTATACCCGAAGGTGGCACAGGGCCAATGGAGGAGGAGGAGGTCCCAGGCTGGGCAGCAGATCTACTGGTGCCAGGTGCCATGGCCAACTGAGGTGGGACAGGTGGGTCCACTGAGACCGGCCTTCCCATACAAACTATGTTTTGGAGAATTTAATAAAGATATGGGTTAGTAACAGTCAACAGCATTCCCAATTAGTTATAACAGCATGCAGAAGTATTCCCATTAAACCAACACACCAGATTTTCAACAGTTGAAAAGCAAGCATAACACATGCATATATAGAACATTAGTAGACATTACAACAGCATGCAGGTTGAATTGATGGCATCAGGCTACCAATATTGTGGCATTTTAACAGGGCACATGCATAGAAATAAATGCAAATATTTATAAACCAATAGGACATATGTCCCAACAAATGTTTTGAGATTAGACATACCGATTGAGGTGTGGAATTGCATTTTTTATGCACATACAGCAGGGTGGGAAAAGATAGTTCAATTAACAACTTATATATCCTTCTAGTTCTCACTACATTCCTATTAACTGCAGTTATATGTCCCTTACATGTATTATTACACTACCCAATGTCCTTATGTTGTGCAATTGGATTTTGCTATATCGTTATATACATGAGCTGTATCTTACATACAAACTGTTCAAGATGCAGATGTTACTGTAACATATTTTGAGAGTTGCTCACACACACTACTGCTAAGATGGTACACTGACAGATCTACTTTCATATAATTATCTAGATATGTTCAGGTGAAAGTATCAGTTATATGTTAACAGCCCCCTACATTTCTGGCAGCACACTGACATTTCTGGGAACACAATACCAAGCTACTCATGTGCCAGATTAACCTATACATGCTGGCCATGAACCAACAATTGAGGGCTGTACATATGCATACAAGATACTGGCACTCCCTTCATCCACGTTATATGGGCCTACCCAAGTGTTGGTTGACACTGCTTAATACAACACTACTATTTGTAGAATGCAACAGTACAACAACATATCAAAGGAAATGACACAGATGCACTCCATGAATCATACATTTATTAAAGGTTTATTACACCTTTATTTATTGGGTTAAAACACTTTTTGAAGGCTCTCTAATTTATTTTATATAACAGTACATAAAAAATAATTACTAACCTGCCTCATGACGCAGCCTTTGCAGCCTATCTTCATGGGCTTGCTGGTTCATAGCCCGGACACCTGCAGCTGTGAAGTAAATGCAGTGATATTGAGACATACCTATCCATAGTATAGACAAGCATAGCAATTCTTAACTACTTAATACAATGGCTACTTACTCGGTACTGGGGTATTAGGCATCGTACTGGATTCCTGGATCCACTGGTCCAGTTGATCCTCCCTACGTTGCTTCAGGTCAGAATATTGGTGCCTGACCTGCTCACCAGTCTGAGGAACACCAGTAGCACTGGTGAGATCACGGGCAAGACTGTTCCAGGCCTCCATTTTATATTGGGTACCCTGGTACTGGCCCCGCAGGAGTCTTTCTTCATGATTGTGGACAAGGAGCCAAACCGTTACTTTGGACCCCTGGATGCCCCAGCATTGCACTCTAAATCGAGTGCCTTCTCCAACACCAGCCATGCTGACTGCAGAAGGAAGCTACAACCAGTTATAGCAAGTATTCCTGCCTGTGGAGCTTAAATTTGCTTCATTTCCTGGACATATTTGTGATTGGCCAGTTTTGGAAAAACTCAGCTGTAGGCAAGTCTGCTTAGCTGATGTTGGCAATGTTTAAAATTCCCTTGATAGATATGTCTGTTGAAAGTGCATGTTTGTGAAATGCTGTCATGGCTTAGTGATTAAGTACTGTGCCTATAGTACACAGTATCCTGAGTTCAAGCCCTGTCACTGCTTTTTATTTTCCTGATGGGCAGACCTGATTGGTTAAGGTACAGTAAAGGAGGTGTTAGCATGTTTAACCAACTTTGCCCGACTTTGCTAGACGTTGCTCGATGTTGCTCGATGTTGCCTGACGTTGCCCGACACTGCGTGACATTGCTCTGGTTAGCGTGGTGTGCAGCCATGCGCAATTGCATTTAAATATGCTCAATAATGGTAAAATGTGCTTAGCAGTGCTTTATATTGCTTAAAATAGGGCACTAGTGCCTCAGAATGCATAACCATTTCACCTTCATATATAAATATATATATATATATATATATATATATATATATATATATATATATATATATATAAAAACTTGTTCACTACTATATTTAACATTTCAATGCTTTTTACGAAACTTATACATAAAAAATGTCAGGAAATATTTTTGTAAACAGATTTCCCACAGAAAATGGAACGTGTAGTAGTGGGACTCAAACTGGGAATGCCTTCTTTTTGTGCAAAGGCTCTAAGCACTACGCTATTGCTATTTTGCTTCATTTGCATATATTTTTCATATTATCCTCTTCTGGTGTCTAAGCTGCTAACTGTAGTTAAGCAATGGGCAAACCTGCGCAAACACGTGCAGATTCGGGCAGCTATATCGGAAGAAAAAAAAAATTATTTTTATTTTTAGTTTTGTCAGTTGTTTAACATATGGGGAAGTGTAGTGTTACATTGTACACATGTGAGTGGACTTGCTCATGTAACTTGAAATTGCGGCATTTCTTCATTGCAGGGGCATGGATTTTTGGACTGCTCGTCTGTCCGACATGCCCCCTACACTCGTCCATGCTCTGTGTAAGATTTAGAGTTGAGGCAGCGCGCCCTCATTAATATGCATGGTGCTGCCATCATACTCTTACACTGGCGCTTCCGTGTAAGACTAATCTAGTCTTACACGGAAGATTAGTAAATCCGGGGGCAAGTGTTTTATACTCATATATTCATGCACACACACCCATATAGACACACACACACACACACACACACACATATATATATATATATATATATATATATATATATATATATTCATGTGTATGTGTGTGTGTGTGTGTGTGCTATAGCCAGAAGCATCTTCACATGCCACTCATTTTTCCACTACATCTAAGGAGCAATATTTCTGTCTTCAACATTTCCAATCTTTGTCACTCTCTTTCTTTTTTTTTTTGCTTTTAGACATTATGAGATGCAATGCTTTAAACTCATCACTGTAAATGCTGGAAACACAGTGTGAGACAAGGTCCCATTTTATGACTGAGCCTCTCTCTTCTTTTGAACACGTGCTTGCTTATAATAGCGTTTCAGTGGCTAATCACCAAGGCTGCACCAGCCAGGGCTGCTTTAGACTGAAGTTTTAGGTAAAAGGCATTAGTGCAGCTCTTCTATGGCCTGCAGCTGACTGTGTGACTGATTTGCACTGAACATTCATTCCCTGTACTGCTGATCTGACATTTAATATTTTGAGTCAGTAGTTTCACAAACTAACATTCTTTTTCAGAGGTGCATAGTATCAGTGAAACTGTGAGGCTCATTGTACGTGTTCACCTGTGAAACTCTGCAACCTCTAGGTTAGTACATTTTAGTTCAGCAAAGTGCAAACAAATCCCTCTACAATGCCCAAGCACACATTTTTTTTCAGAATTGAATTTGTTAGATGAATTTATATACATTGAACTGTCATCAGTAAATGTAACGTCATTACAGATCAGTTCTGCAGACTGACAATATACTATGTTCTACAATGTCAGAGAGGGAGAGTATTGGAATAGCACTGTAAGCAGTGAACTGTGGTGACTGTGACACCACTGTACAACTATCTTCATCTATCAATATTAGTGTGCCATCGGACAATGTTAGGACATATGGAACAGACGGCAAACTCCCCTTCATCAAGATAGCTCCAAGAGGTATAGACCCCTCGCATTTTATTTTGTTTTGCATGCATTTTTTTGCTTTCAAGTCACTGTACTGAGAGGCACTATGATGTGTATTCTTGAAATTTTAGCTTTACATTTGAAAATGTTGCATTTTAGCAAGAAACTGCATAGTACACAGACGCATATGGAAGCATCCCATTCCAAATTTCTTTGCACAAATTGAAATCGTAGCTTCCAAATAATGTTCCTAAGTAAGGACTTCTACCACCTCATTGTCTCCTAAGGGAATCATATCTAAACTACTAAATCACATCAATGACTGTATGAAAGCTGTTCTACATAAAAGCTTTTAGCTTCCTACTTAGGATCAACACTTTGCTGAACTTTTTGTCACTTTTTTATCTATCTCTACCCTTAACACTTCCAGTGCAACATCTTTGCTGTCTCTAGGACCTCCTTGTCTGTGGCAAACTTCACAACACCCATGCAGATGGACAATAGAGGTACAACTGCTGAATCCTATACAAATGCACTTTATAAGCACTTACACAAGTGCATGGATCTTGCTAACCCTAACAGATCCAAGATGCTATCCTCCAAAAAAAGGAAGCGAATCTGGTGGTCCCCTGCTATAAACAAACTCTACAACAGAAGAAAGAAACTGTTGCAAAAAAGAGTAAAATTCCATGACTGGAAGAACTCCCTTGTCAGCCTCAATAAGAAGTTAAGATCCCTCATAAAATCCTCCAAAGCTAGTTATGAAAACAAAATTGCCACTGATTCTAAAGGCAACCACAAAGCATTCTATAACTATGTCAAGAATCTCAATGGCCACACTCAGATCTGCTCTGAATTACAGCGCAATGGCACTAAATATACAGAACCAACTGATATTGCCAACATCCTGGCAGATAGGTTCAGTACTAACTTTACCCACCCACCCCCTAAAGGGCCCATCTATATACCAGAAGAATGAAAAGTTCCTGTAATCATGGCTGCACAGGTAAAAACCACACTTTCCAAAGCCAGGAACACAGCATCCATGGGACCTGACAACATCCCAGGCTACATTTTACATGAACTGCAGAATGAACTGTCACCCCACCTAAGCACCATGTTCAATCATAGCCTCACCTCAGGCTTTGTGCCCACTGAATGGAGCACAGTGATGATTATCTCACTCCACAAGGGGCAAGTCACCACGGACCTTGGAAACTACTGCCCCATTAGTCTAACGAGCCTTGTCTGCAAGGCCATGGAACGTATCATCATGGAACTTATAAAAAAAGACATTGGTAATCTCAAAACTCTGTACCCCACCCAGTTTGGGTTTGTAAAAAACAGATCATGTCTCCTAAACCTGACTGACTTCTTTGAAGCAGTCACCAAAGCTGTAGACGAGGGTAAGGTGGTTCACAGAGCCTATCTAGATCTCACCAAGGCTTTTGCACCATCCCCCACTCAGGAATTATAGATAAACTCACTAAACAAGCTATGAATCCCTATGTCACAAGATGGATTGCCAACTGGCTCACTGACAGAACCCACACTGTGAAAGTAACAGAATCCAAATCCGACTTCAGATCAGTCACAAGTGGTGTACCACAGGGTTCAGTCCTGGGTTCTCTCCTGTTTGGTATCTACTTTTCTGAAGTACAGGCTAACACAGAAGGCCTTTGGCTAACAAAGTTCACAGATGATTGCAAACTAGGAGCCATAATTGAAACTCCTAACAATGTGGACATCTTACAAAAGGTTCTCACTGATAGAGATGCCTGGTGTCAAAGCTATGGCCTCAAGCTCAATGCAAAAAGTGCATTGTCATCCCCATTGGTATAAACTCTGTACCCATGAGCTACCACATAGGCGGTAGTCTACTTAACAGCGAAAGTGTAATAAGAGACCTTGGGGCACAGGTGGACAGTAGTCTCTCCTTTGATAATCACATCGCCACAGTAGTGAGGAAATCCTTCTACATGGCACACCTCATCACAAAAGGTTTCTCATCCAGGAAAAAAAGAGGTCCGCTCTACTCATCACTCATTAGACCCATTATAGAGTACAATGCCTCTTTTGGTATGTACCTCACAAGACATCTACAACAATTGGAAAGGTCGCAGAAATACCTCACAATGAGGATTACTGGCCACAACAGATCCCCTATGCAGACCATCTCAAAAAACTCCAGCTGTACTCTGTTGCATATTGCCTACTCAGTGGTGATCTCTGCCTAACATACAAAGCTATGTCAAACCCAGAGCTGTTGGACATGCTCCACTTAAAGAAATACCAATCCCTCTGAGCAACACGCTCTAGGGACCTAAACCTTGTCACCACAATAAACAGAACATGCTGGAGGGATAGATTCCTGTCCCAGAGACTTCCCGTGCTCTGAAAATAAATACCTATCTATATCAAACAAAGCTCCTCATTAGCACTCTTCAAAAAAAATCTTGATGATTGGATGGGAAATAGAAAATTCAGCCTGGGGATCACCTCTGAGGGTCTGCTCGACAGGGGCATAGGAAAATAATTTTCTTGGGTGGCGAAAGCCAGGGTACCTTTTTGGCTAGGCTTGTATAGGCCCTAGGGCCGATAGCCTAGTACCTACCTATGAACCTATGTATGATGGACACTATACCAGGTTATTAACTTTCTTGGTTAAACAGCACTTTAGTTTGTCTGTCTAACCAGTATACTTATGTTTCCCATAAGTCCTACTTAATTTTCCACCCAACTGGCTGTCTGTTTCATTTTGACCTACCCATCCTGAGAACTGACTCCTTCTCATGTAACATTCTAGAATCACATTCTTCTTCACATCCCAGCAGTTAACATTGTTTCATAATGTTTCAACATCTCCCTTATCCATGTTCCCTCACAAAGTCCTTGGTGTCTATCTAAATAGATATATTTTAATACAAAACTGTTTAGCTTTTTTTATGAACACAGTTATTAATTTGTCATCACTGGATTCTAAATGTATTTGAGATTTTCTCTTAAGCCTGCCAAATGTCTTCATGTATTCTTAACTAAAGCTGTTTATTTATTTAATTATATTTGCGAGCCTATGCAGCCCTCTCTTCCTCACAGCTGCCTTTAGATACTGATTTCTAGTTTTATCATTACATAGCACAGGAACAGTCAATTTCCTCTAGAATGTATGAAAATTAAGAACAGAAAGAGCCTACTTTTCCATTAATGTGATATATATCATTTTGAAATTGAAAGTCAAAAAATATAACTATTAATGCTTCTGTTAAGAACTTTGTGAGTACTTTTATTTTGATTACAGAGAAACATTTTAGGATATAATGAATATAGATATCAACTCAGGATAATGTACATTATCATAACTGAAATAAATTGGATTGTAACAACAAAGAAAAAAATCTCATTACAACTGGTTTTCAGGATTCACTTTTCAACCAAAAAGAAAGCAGACCTAAACATGGCATGATGATTTTTTATTGCACTTGCTTCTGACATCTCGGCTACAAGCCTTCAAGGAAGATCCTTGTAGCCGAGACGTCAGAAGCAAGTGCAATAAAAGATTTGGTAGTCACTGGTTTGTTGTTACATATTCAATTTTTTATTTTATTTTTTGTGGGTTTTCTTTTTGTGGTTTGTTATGGCATGATAATTTATTTGATTTGATTTAAAAGCTAAATATTATTAACACAGAATATTTTAGAACAGCATGTATGTGTGTGTCTGAGCACGTATGCACTCGTGTGTGTGTGTGTGTGTGTGTGTGTGTGTGTGTGTGTGTGTGTGTGTGTGTGTGTGTGTGTGTGTGTGTCCATGTGTGTGTGTGCTTTCTAAAGAGATAGTTTTGATATAAGTATGCCTGTCAAAAGGTTTTTTTTACTCTTAATCAGGATGCCAGAATGCCCCAAGGGATTTTATTTTTTACTTCTTACTCTTTAGTTGATTGTTGATCTATAGTGCCATTTGTCTCCAAACTGTTACAAACCATTTTATAAGAAATTAAATTAACATAATCAGAAAAAAATACATACAATATATATAGAAGGTAATGGGAATATTTTGTCACAATATTCATGTCATTTTTCTTTAGGAGCATTGTTAAAAATAATTGTGTTATTTTGTTACTTGCATCTATTTTGACCATTTGAATAACATAAATGTATCACTATGATTACTTTCTTTCAGGCAAAAACTTTGAATTGTGTCATTCTTAGTTTCTGTACCTTTATGCTCTTTTATAGAGATGCAGTCTGGTAGACAGAAAATCATAGCTGGCCCAATCCCTTGTTTTACCTTTAACAACCCTGTTTTAGATATGACGTCCCTACATGATTTGCAGTCACCCCCCCCTTCTTTAAATTTCTACACATATTTCTCTGGAACTGTTGAAAAAAGGGGAATAGAGTTAATAGTTGGAACTTAGAGAACTATGCAACGTTATTTGAAATAGTTTGATTTTTTAATTTGGAGATAATGCTGTGTATTGAATATATATTTCAAATAGCATGAAACATATGCATTGATTAAGAAATAATGTTATATTTTGTATAATGTATCTCAGAGGTGATCATCACATCAAATCAGCAGATAGTATTAGTACATTCTGTACAGACCCTGGGATTCATGAAGCTCAGCGCAAGGCCGGCGTTAGGCTTGCGCCGACCGTGCGGCGTGAAGATGGCACAGTAGTGCCAAATGCTTAGTAATGAAGGTGCGCTGCTGACACAGCCACATGCACAGGAAAGGAGCGCGAGTGCATAGGGCATGTCGAAGTGCCGCACGGAGGTGTGGAAATGGCAGCTGTCGATGTGCAACCTAAAATGCTTGCATATAACAAGTTGCAAGATAGTAACCATGTCAGTGTCCCTGGATACTGAAATGTATGCAAAGCATGCAAGAAAGTATCTGTGAACATAAAGTGGTGAAGCAAGCACGAATGCACGGTCTGGAATAACGGGTCCCTATCCCACGAACAAATGACATGGAAGACTGTGTGGCCATAGTCTAACGCAGTGTAGATAGCCATACCAAATGGAAGTGAAATGCATCATATGTTAGCGATCCACCAGTAGGTACACCCAGCCCGATGGTGAGGGTCACCAGCCGACCCATAATGTGAGGGAGGGTACACAGCTGGGCAGATGTGTCCATAACAAAATGCACGAGAAATGTAGATATATAGCGACCATATGTCTGAATTATATCCCACAAGGCATGTAAGAGTCACATACAAAAGGTATGTCCGTATTTCACATACCAAATGTAATAGGAAATAGAATAAGCATGTAAACGAAACAGAAGGAGCATACAAACAGCCACAACAATAAGGACACATGTAGGCTGAAAGGAACAGTATTATCAGTACCATCGACTAGGATTACCACCTGTCCCACTTTGCGAGCGACAGTCCCTCTTTGGGCAGTTGTGTCCTGACAAAAACCTGTAACAATGGCAAATGTCCTGAGATTATAGGAGAAAATTATTCCCTATACGTTATGTAATAGTTGCATTAAACAGGTTTTCTGTATCTAAATTACATAAATGTTATAAGAAACAGAATAAACAACTGAACTGCTACAAGAATAAGCTTTTATATAGGCAAGAAGTCTAAGTTCTATCCTGTGTACTGACCGTGGGTATGTGTTGGCATGTAAAATGTGATGTGTGTACCAAAATGTCCCACTTTGGCCAATTGAAAAGGTGGCAACCCTACCGTCGACTGTGGGGAGGCGTTTTCCACTACAGTTGGATATGTGCACGGAATATATCCCATCCTGGACATAGGAAAAGTTGGCATCCTACCAATGAGTACAACAGGCCGCCAAAATCCGGAAGTCAGCGGTACAAGCCGAACTTGTCAGGATGTGTCACAGTCGAATGGGTAGTACCCGGGTATGCCAAACATGTAATGAAAGTGAAGTATGGGCATGTACCTATGTGTGTGAGGTATAGCATGTGGAAAGCAAACATGGCAGGGTAGTCCACACAACCATACAGGTACCAGACACATGTAGGGTATTCAATGTGTTACTCTGGCCGTGTCATGGGCCAACAACCAAAGCAGTGATGTATGGGGTGTGAGGAATCTGTGTGTGTGGGGTGGATGGGTAATGCTACAATCCTCCAAGGCTATACTGTGTCGTATGCAGAATAGGTGAACCGGAGGTGTATGAGGGAGCAGCAGGTGAAGCTGAAAGGAACACAAACACATGTATAAACAGCTGAAATACAAGCAGACAAGCCATACTGTAGAACACAATCTCACAAACAGATGAATATTGAAATGTGCGATACAAATGTATAGATATGTCACCGGCACGTACCCACAGATTGGTTCTGATGGAACTGGCCATACCAAATGCAACACACCTGGATGGAACTGGCCATAACAAATGCAACACACCTGGATGCATAATGGACTACCCAGCATCCCCTCCACATCACACAACCCGCTCCCGTACCTGAACGTCCACCAATTCCAGCCGTACTTGGCCTACTGGTTTGGTGCAGCCACAGCTACACATAGTGACCACTATGCATATGTAGTAGGTAGTGTCACCCTAGGCGGTTGCAGGATTGCACACAACCTCAGCACAATTTTGTAACTCCAAAACGATGTTCGGTATTTCTCTTGTTGTGGATCGGTACAATTTTTGGATATCCCTCATGGGATACATGACCTGTATAAACATTAGAATGGAAGACATGAAGTCCAGTCCTGTAGATATCTGGACAGAACTTGGAATGTGCATTAGAGGTGCACGACACTGTCCAGCCCTAAGTGGTCATGCATAACCTACTGCCCAGGATCAAACACTTGCCTGTGATGCAGTGTCCCGACACGAATAAGCAGAAATATATTGCACACATTCGCATAGTGGCAAATGGTACAAGGGTGATGAAGGCACTGGTGTAAACAGGATAACCCTGATCTACGGAGTGAGGGACACAATGTGTGTGTAGGTGTGACCGACCATACCTGTCAACCTCTGAGAGCAAGATATCTGGACAAAGCCATGAATAAAAGTGGGACAAAGTCCCAAAAGTATGGACAATTTGTAAAGATTGCTCTTAGAAACTTAGAAAGTTGACAGAATAACAGTTTGTACATTGGCATTAATTTCCTGAAGAGTATGAAGTCTGAAACTCAACTGTCTGTCATTATGTTCTGACTTCAGTCTTTAATGACTAGCTACTGATTTGCCAGAAAACAACAGTGTATTACAGAGGTCCGTACATATTTACAGTAACAAACCTTCACATTTGTTTACTGTACCACTTGCATACCTGTAGTTAATTCATGTCCAAAATAATAATCCTCGTATGAATGCATACAGGAAATAGTCAAATGTGAATGGGAGCACCCCTCACCGTGGATTATGTATTGTAACCACCCCCACCCATATTATGTATTGCCAACATAAAAAGCTGCTGACAGGTGCCGAAAGACCTGTGTCTGTAAACACAGGTAAACCTCTCTAAAATGGACAAATTCTGTCCATGTACTTCGTCTGACATTTGAACTCCATCAGGGCAGTTCCGTTCACCAGGCGGACAAGCCTAAACCCAGATCACCACATGAACACCCTGACAATCAAAGACTTCTATGTGCCAGGACTATAAGCCTTGGAGTTCTGCATATCCTTGGAGTGATTAAATATGCAGCTTGGGTCCAGAGCAGTAGGGAATAGGGAATGTGTAATATGTAGTACCGCGTTTTTCCCAGCAGGAGAATGGATGCCTGTGTTGTAAGTGAAGCGGTGAGGCATATGTTAATGTAGCTATGTACTATGGGTATGCATATAAATGAGTCAGAGCGCCAATAGTATAGTGGTTACAGCATCCGGCCAACATGAATGCAGTCCCGGGTCAACTATGACTACAGCACATATGAGTTAATGAATGCGTGTATACTGTAAAGACATTTAAATATGTAAAGGTGAACGTGTGTTTCTCATACGTCCGTTAACCGGATTACAGATATTGTACTGGTACCGTCACAGATAAGAAAGCCCACGTAAGCACAAAGACTTAGTAAACATATGTAACCCACAATAAGGATATGCAAGTGCGCCTGCGCGTGTGTAATCCACTCACAGCATATCAAATGAATGCTGTTTTCTACATGTTTATTTATATATCTATATATGGATATATATATTTGTGCATAGATATATATCCACAGACTTAAACTAAATAAATATATTAAATAAATAATGTACAGACATATATATATATATATATATATATATATATATATATATATATATATATATATTTATTTATACACACACACACAATTACATTAATCAGTATATATATAACAAACATATAAACATTTGTCCTTGTAGATATAACACATGTACATAAATAGGTTACATCATAGCTATTATGGATAGACATACAGACATGCAAGAAAGGTAAATACACTGCTGCTTTCCAAACCATTGCCCGGAAAGTACCAGTGTGCCAAATCTGCAAGTTCTACTCTTTAAACATGAATATAGGTGTCCTTTGCAGGACTCCAAAAATTGGTCCACTACAGGCACCGTCCTGTAATGATCGAAGCAAAGAAAGTCACATCCGCAGCTACAACATAGCTGTACATGCAACAGTAGCTTGTGCAAGAGTAATAACACACGGGTTAACAGAATGTATGACATATGTCCTGATACGCGGAGAGTGGATAGTGCTTAGAAGTGTCTTCATACTTTATTATCGCTCACATTAAATATGTCTTATGACTACTGTGGAGGGGTGTCAGGTATGGGAATCATGGGTATGCAATAATGGGCCTAGATTCACAGGTGTTGGTTGGCACAGATTTATTAGGTCCACCCCATGGGAGTGATTAATATTCCTATGTGGGTATAGCACACGCCTTTACCTTCCAAAAATGAAGAACCCATCTACTGGATATTGTGTAAACCATTGGGGAAAGACGTAGGGACTTATATCAGTGTCATGTAAGCGATTATCATGGACGTACATGCGTATGAATAAGATGGTAAGCATACCTCTCAACCTTTCAGAATAAGACATCTGGACAAAGGCATATTTAAATAAGTACAAATAGGGACTATTTTAAATATTCCTCTGACAAAGTTAGAATGTTGATAGAATAATGGATAATTCATTAGTATGAATGTTTTGAGGGTTATTAGTTTTAAACTACTAATGTCTGTCATTATTATCTAACCTTACAGTCCTTAATGACCTGCCACTAATTTACCAGAAAGCTAAATATTATAAAAAAAAAGGAACAACATTATAAGTCTAAGTTCGGGACATTTACCCAAAATGTGTACAGTTGAGAGGTATGAAGGTAACCCTGTCCTAAATAAATGTACAGAACTAGTGATATCAGGTGGACAGTTGTGAAGAAAGACGTGATGACAAATGACAAAACATGTATAAGTCAAAAGCATGTACCTCGATAAATGTGAATGAATACTTATGCCCTGTGATAGTCAATGTGGAAGGTTAATAGAAACAAAATAAATGTGTCCCACAGGGTGTTATGCAGTGTCCCCGTTACAGTGTTCAGTCTCCCACACTCACATGTGAGTTCTGCCACTGATGGAAAGCGCAAATACTGGCGAACACATAAGGTAGATGATAGCATAATATGTTTTGATTAGCACCTGTTGGCTTTTGTGAGGAACACAACACTTTTGGCGGGTGTGTCCTGCAAAAGGAATGTAATGGCATCTGGCCTGTGATTTCTTCTTGTGTCTAGTGCAGTGGCGGCTGGTGACTTCAAATCAAAGGGGGGCTGCAGCAGACAGCTGAATGGGTGGGGTCAATGTGAAGGGGTGCGGCCAACTAGAAAGGGGAAGAGCTATGCTCAAAACCACAAAAACTAAATATACTGCCCTGGGTGCCAAACCGTCATTATGAGAGTCCAATCAAGACAAAATGAAGTGTAGAAGAATAAAAATATTTCAATCCATTGACTGCATGACAGCTTAATATCTAGATGGAAACAAAAAAGGTTGTGAGGTATGAAAAAATAAATTACTTTTTTTTTAAATACATTAATAAAATGCCAGTCAAAATCAAGTATAAGAAAAACAAGCAGCACTCATCAAATCACTTCTTGCACTGCAGTTCTAATTATAATTTATATTCAGCTTTATTAAAGTACCAAGTAATATGCCTAAAGTAGAAATCTCTGATGCGCCCACTTGTAAAAATGTTCCTTATCCAAAAAAAGATCTGCTGCCTGACATCTACTTGTTTCATGGGGAAAACATGATCAAAGTAAAAAATGAAAAGCAAACAAGAAATAAGCTTAAGATACGTTGCTTAAAAGGATTACTGTACAGGTTATGGACCACACGATTGGCATTCTGTTTACGGGTAAAGCCTGCAGAGATGACTGGAAGTCTGCAAGTGTAATGAGACTCTTAAAATAATGTAATCCTGTCCTTTATTACAAATACTGGCATATGCATTTCAATACCCAAGGCTTATACATTATCTAGTTAAGTATTCTCTACATGGCAACAGAAAGGCTTTCAGTGTTGGCAATTCTTTAACAGTATGTTTATTAAAGCTTACTTGCATCTTGCAATCTCAGCCAAGCTTACCTGATCATCATTAAAGTATTGCTACTTAAACACAGAGCAACAGGCACTTTGAGTAATAAGCATAAATCAACAGTACAAAAAATATGACAGAAACCAGATCATTCTGTAAAAATCAAGGACAGATGAAAAGCCACTCTAGTACTTGTGTCTACCTTGGATGGGGGGATACTCTGCACATTTACACTGCATAACTACTCCTTGCCTTGCTTTGACACATCCAGAGTCACTACATGGGGGAGTGGGGTGCAACAAATATGTCACAATTTGAAATGTCTCTGGCTGCCTTGTGATGGCCCGGACACATTTGTCATACCTCTCGACCTCAGAGCAAGAAATCTGGACAAAGCCATACAAAGAAATGGGACAAAGGCCCAAAAATAAGGACAATTTTTTAAAATATTGCTCTTATAAACTTAGAAAGATAATAGAGGTCTTGCATTAGTATGAATTTTCTGAATGGTATGAAATCTGAAACTCAAATGTCTGTCATTATTTTCTAACTTCAGTCTTTAATTATTTGTCACTAATTTGCCAAAAAAACACAATTTTATGAAAAATGGACCAAACGTGATATAAAAATATAAAATAGCAACACAATACAGCTGGGAACCTGTCAAAGAAGGGACACTTTAATATTAGTGCTGCTAACTTGAGCAGCTGACAAAATAAAAGAACCTACATGCATTTCTGAAATAAAAGTAATCTAACTGATTATTACAGTTATTTCTTAATTATAAACCCTCCATGTTTTCTTCCAAAATTGCTATTTTGCGGAGGGATCATTAGGGGAAGAGCAACATTTTGAGCCAAAATCAGGGACAGTTGAAAGGTTTGGCTATGCCTAATTCTATAAAGCAATTTATTTGCATGTACCTCTCAACCTGTTAATGCAATAAATCTGGACAAGGCCAAATATATTGGGGGGACATATAAACAGTACTAAAAATTGCTCTTGTATAAACTGAGACAGTTGATAGAACAGGTCTTACTTTAGCATGCATTTTTCTGAAGGTTATGAAGTCTGAAACTTAGTGTGTCATTATTTAGTGACTTAATTCCTAAAGGATTTGCCAGAAAACCACAAATTGTATGAGGAACAAACCAAAAATAAGAAGCAAAAAATCTATTCATTCTTTGAAAATCTGGACAGTTGGGAGGTATGGTTCAGCTGGGACTGCCTAAGTTTGCCACCCTTCCCCCTCACAAAACCATGGTCGAATGGAGCCTCCCCCTGCAGCCATTCCAATGATCCATTACTTGGTTATTTCACTCCATTTACCATAAACACTAATGTGCATACTGATTTATTTCTGTGATGATTTGAACTTCATTTGAAAGTTTTATTTTGCATGTTACAACGCAAACACTAAGACATCTGCTAAACAAACTTGGCATTAAAATGTCTCTGCCATTGAAACAACATTGAAACCCACATTCAAAGAAAATACATTTTACCCATGGCAGATAAAGATTAATTCTGGGTTGTTTTCAAATCATAGACTCCTTGCATATGAAACATGTATGTGCTCTTTGATACACCTTCCTATTGCTTTGAACATTTTTCCAGTAAACAATGAAATAAAACGCATGCACCAATGACATAACTGCCCAATTCAGAACATTTCCATCATAAAAGTCTACTCAAACTTCTACAGTCCACTATTATCAGTAAATATGCACAATTCTACAGTCCACCATTATCAGTAAATATGCACAATCTCTGAAGTAGTAAAAAAGTCATCTAAATAATTCCACATTAAATAAATCTGTAATAAAGAGGTTGCTGCTAGCAATCACCTTTATATTTCATGGTTTCATCGAAAAATAAAGTGTCTGATGCCCCTGAGGAATAAATTGCCTAAATTACATTAAAAATAAGCTAGTAATATTGCAATAGGAAATGAATGGCAAACTGATAACAGGCTCATAGTTAGTATCTTAACTTTCAGTACGGCAGCATTCACTCCTTATGGGAGTAGAACCAACAACCTTCTACATCAAAAGCAAGTACACAACCTGTTGTGCTATTAGCAATGTGAGCTGTCTTAGCATAATCAGCACTAAACTTCTCTTTCCCTGCAGCTCTCAGCTCCTTGTAAAGTCTACTCAATACTCAACTGCATCTCAACCTCACAGCACAAGAAATCTGGAAAAAGCCAAATTTATTGGGGTGGGTCAAAAGGGCAAAAACCAGGGACACATTAAACATTGCTTGTATAATCTTGGAAAGCTGCTAGAATAAAATGCTGTGTTACCACCATACATTTTACTGCCAAGGTCCCTGTGCAAAAGAGTCAGAACAACATACCACTATGCCAAATCACCTGCTTTGTGAAAGAAAAATGCTGTGTTACCACCATACATTTTACTGCCGAGGTCCCTGTGCAAAACAGTCAGAGCAACTTACCACTACGCCAAATCAGCTGCTTTATGAAAGAGAGGAAGACTGAAACTTAAATGGCTATCATTTAATGAATTCAGTTCTAACCATAGCTGTCAACCTCTTAGCACAAAACACCTGGACAAACCCAGTAATGAGGGAATACAGCCCTCAAACATATTCAATGAATTCAGTTGTTGCCATAGCTGTCAACCTTAGCACAAAAAACCTGAACAAAGCCAATAACAGGGTAATACAGTCCCAAAAATAAGGACAAATTTTAAATAGTCATCTTATAAATGGAAAATTGCTATGATAAAAGGTTGTGTTACTATATATTTATTGCTAGAATAAAAAGTTGTTTTATTGTGTATTTTCTGAAGAATATGAAGTCTGAAATTCAAATGCCTGTCAATTTTACTTCTGATGGAACAAAAACAATTTTCAGCAGAGTCCCAGGGAGAAATACTGTAGACACGTCTTTTTAAAATGGCAGGACACCAGAGCAAATCCACACAAACACAGGGATAAGATGCAGACTCCACACAGAAGGCACCACAGCCAAGAATCAAACTAGAAAACCTATAGCTGTGAGGCAACAATATTGCCACTGCATGACTGCACCATCAAATATGTAAGGAATTAAACATTCAGAAACCTGAAGTCTGAAATTCAAATGCCTGTCAATTTTATTTAATATCTGTTAATCAGGGCAGTCTGACTTGGAACAAAAAAACAATTTTCAGCAGAGGCCCAGGAAGAAATAATGCAGACATGTCTTTGTAACATGGGAGGACACAAAAGCAAACCCACACAAAACACAGGGAGAAAATACAGACCCCACAAAGAAGGCACCCCAGCGAAGAATCAAACCTGAGAACCTGCAGCTGTGAGGCAACAATGCTACCACTTCACCATCAAATATCAAGCATTGCAACATTTACAAACCACAGATATTATGAGGAACAGATCAGATCAAATATGAGGCAAAAATCTGCAATTTTTTACAAATGGAGGTGGGTAGGGAATTCAGGTCTTTAACACCTGCATACAAGATACAGGGTTCAAGCCTGAGGTATTCCCTACCACACCACCATGAGTCTAACCACCAGTATATTGCACCTGGGGCATTTTCACACTCACACTCACACACACACACTCACACACACACACACACACACACACACACACACACACACACACACACACACACACACACTCACTCACACTCTCACATGCACACACACCTACCTTGTAGCAAACCATACATCCAAATCCCTGTCCACACACTTACCTGTAGTAGATCTTGTAGCAAACCACTCCAAATCACTGTCCGCAAACCACCATAAATCCTAAGCTACAAAAACCCACGCAAATACAGACCCCGCCTGTTGTGAGATCTTCCCCCGATGAGACCCCTGCCTGCCGTGAGATCTTCCCCTGACAAGACTGCAGCAAACTGCTGATGGTGCAGTCCAACCCCGACGCGTTTTCCCAGCGAGTTCCAGGACAGTCTATGCAGTTTAAAACTGCATAGACTTCTGGGAGCTCCGTTCTTCATGTTTCCCAATCAGGACTGCTGCTGAGACACTCTGCGCATGCTCCAGACTGTCTCAGCAGCAGTCTGGGCTACTGCGCATGCACGAAAGTCCGCGATTTTTTAAATTTTTTTTATCTTTTCATTTTCTTTTTATTTTATTACTTTTTCTTTATTTTACAGTTGATGGGGCTGCAGTCCAGCAGTCCAATAGCACGGGCTGCCCCTGGTGTAGTGGTGTAATAAAATGATATATCTTGTATCAGAAACAGATACATGTTATAGGAAACAGTATTATCGACTATACTACTAGAAGAAAAATCTGAAGGTATGAAAAGCGCTGAAGTAGTCAGTTTAGTATCGACCGCAGGTATGTGTTGACATGTCAAATGTCACAGCTGTATATATAGTACCTATAGGGCTGTCACTGTTACAAATGATTAAAGTGGGAGCTGCTTTGTAAAATGTCAGACGTAGCAGGTCAAAACATACCTACAGCCATGCATACTCCACAAATAGACATATTAGCACACAGCAAAGCTTAGGCCAGGAGTCATGGAGCCTCGGCATGTACGAGTAGAGGAAGAGTAGAGCAAGGCAAGATGTCTGCCGAGCTATTCAGCAATATCCTGTGGGGGCATGTAAGACAGCCCCTTAAACAAACGTTGCACGGACAATGTTAGGATAAGAAAATTACCCCATTTGTAGGTGAAAGCTATGCAAATGATGTAAATCTGCGATACATGAAACAGTAAGCTGTCCGTGCAAGAGTAGAGTTATGTGCAGAAATGTACTCGGATGTTAACCAAGTTACGTTCTGCAAGTAGCTAAACGGAGCAATGTCAGCTGCAAATAAAGGATGAATTCAGTTGAAAAAGCATGCCAATGGCCAAATATAAGGCCAGTGGCATATTTTTCCACTGGAAATTAATAAAACTCTATTTGTCCTCCCCCGATCTCTGGTGTGTAAGAGTAGCGCAGCGGCACGAAAACGCGCTGCACTTTTAAAACAAAAAAAATATTTAAAATACACATAGAAATTGTAATTTTAGTTAACAGTTAGTTCACCATGCAGGTGAATGGCAAGCTGAAGACAAGATGGCTACTGAGTACTGGTTGCTATGTGTGGAAGCGCTCTGTCAGAGATGTAACCAAGCATTAGTAGGCAATCCAATGCAATTGAGGCTGAGGATAGTGAATCACAATTTGTCATGCCATATGGGCCAAGCCACTACAGTGGAAGAGTAGGTTAAGGGAACTATCAGAGTAGAAGATAGGTGACATCATGAGTGTGTATGTATAAAACACTGTAATCCTATCGGAGCAATGTGTCACAAGTTTGCTGTCAGTTACTCATCAGTGAAAGAGGCGTGTTATGATTTATCCTAGGTACAGTCAGGAAATTGACGGTGTATGCCATGTATATCTCTGAAGTTTCTTGCAAACCTGATGGCAGTGTGTTCGCACCTGTGCGCACCTGTAAGCCCGAGTAAGCATGTGTGTGCACGTGTCAGCCCGTGTGCGCATATTGAAGAACGAGTAAGCTAGTGTAAGAATGTTGAAGCCCGAGTAAAGTTGTGTCAGCCAGTGTACGCATTTGTAAGCATGTATAAATCTGTACTACACACATCACACACGTACTGCACACTCTGAAACACATGCTACCAATACTACACATGTCAGTCAAATGGCACATGGATGGATAATAAATCTTCAGATCAACAGTGCTGTAAACTATACTACATTGATGGTCATAGCTGCAATGCATCATGCCTGCTTACATACACCTAGAAGGTTATCACACTTTGTGTTAACAACATTTTAACATTAATACAGTGCTATAAAGCCACCATGTGCATCAGCATCATGTTAGTCTGTTCCTGCATCAATGTTACACATTACAGGTGGTGGCACAGGTGCAATCATATGCACAGGGTATGGTGTTTCTTTTCCAGAGCCTGTCATTGAGCCATCCAATCAACATGTAAGTATGTGTGTGTGTGAGGGACAACAGTGTTTGCATGGCCCAATGTTGATGCGATGTGTGTGTGTATGTGTTAGCCCTAGCTTTTTGTTTCATGTGTGTGTGTCTGCATGTACACAGTTTCAGCATGTGTCAGCTATATACAGGAGGTTGTGGGACAGTCACAGACCGTACCTGCCAGGCTGTCCAGATCGCCATTACTGGCCATGGACACCCCTCCATGCATTCAACAATATTCCAGTCCTGCACCTGTCAATGTATACACATACATTCTTGGGATCTGTATCACAACCTGTGGATAAACGGGAGTCAGTAATGTTAACCTGATTTGCATAGTAGTGTCAGTTAATACATAGTTATATGAGCGATACTCATCCTCTAAAGTAATAACCACTGCTGACTGTTGCTGAGATGTGCACACGACCGTTTAAAGGTGCTGTACTATCATTGTTGTCAATGTCCCCTGTAATACCCAGCAACAAAATAACTGGTCACTACACAACTATAACCCAGGATCACTACAGCACACAGTATGTGCACTATCACAGAGCCATAGCATATTTACATACATCAAAGGTGCTCACGTACAGATAATGCAGTACATTCAATAGTGCTAATATCCACATACATATCAATATCTATCTGCATTACATATATATAAATAGATATACACACACACACACACACACACACACACACACACACAAATACACACACACACACACACTTGGCAGGGTTGGAATCAGAACACAGACCTAACTACCTTATCACACTACAGCATTACGCATGTACAGAACGCGCTACCATGATTACTAGATCACAGCATTCACACAGGCATATGTCTAGCTTGCTGGCATCAGCATCAAAGGCAAAGATGCCGTACGGATTCTATGGAGAGTGAATAGTGTAAAAGCAATGTACTGTTGTCATGCTGCGGGAAACTCTCACACACACATGTGGCAGGATTGGGATTGGAACACAGACCTAACTACCTTATCACACTACAGCATTACGCATTTACAGAATGCACTACCGAGATTACTGAACACAGTGTTCCCAGAGGCATACTTCTAGGTGGGTGACATCATTCACAAAGGCAAAGACACCGATAGGGAATGTATGTGGTGTGAGGCGTCTAAAAGCATTACCGTGTCCCCAGGCAGCTGGAAACACACACACACTTGGCAGGGCTGGGAGTCGAACATACACCTAATTACCTTATCACACTACAGCAATACGCATTTATAGAACGCGCTACTGAGATTACTCAACACAGTACTCCCAGAGGCATACTTCTACGTGGGTGACATCATCCACAAAGGCAAAGATGCCGATAGGGAATGTATGTGGTGTGAGGCGTCTAAAAGCATTACCGTGTCGCCAGGCAGCTGGAAACACACACATACACACACACACACACACACACACACACACACACACACACACACACACACACACACACTTGGCATGGTTGTGAGTCGAACATACACCTAACTATCTTATCACACTTCAGCATTATGCATTTACAGAACGCGCTACCGAGATTACTGAACACAGCACTCCCAGAGGCATACTTCTAGGTGGGTGACATCTTCCGCAAAGGCAAGGACGCCGATAGGGAATGTATAGAGAGTGAGCAGTCTGAAAGCATATTACTGTCCCAAGGTAGGCATAGACAAACACATGGCAGTGGTGTGATCGGGGCAACTAAATATCTACAGAGCACTACAACAACACTACATAGATACAGGACGTGCCACAGACAGTACACCCTGCAAGATAGTCAGCCAGTGTGTTCAATGTAGGCATCCATTGTGACATTGAAAATGGACATCTGTTGCCTGGGTGTCCACCATCGCTATACAGGATGTCAATGGCCATGCCCATACACAGAGGCACATCACTGACACAAGGTGTCACTGGCCATGCCCACACGCTTAGTATCGCACATCCGTTTGGAATGTACTGTGTGTCCATCTACACAATAGCGTACTGGGCATGCTCACACACTTAGCAGTTGCAAAGGGCCGTCTTGCATGCACACGGATTCTAAACAAGTAAGGGCACAGTTTGGAATGTACTATGTGTTCAACTACACAACGGCGTACTGGGCATGCTCACACACTTAGCAGTTGCAGAGGGCCGTCCTGCATGCACATGGAGTCTAAACACGTAAGGGCGCAGTTTGGAATGTACTGTGTGTCCAACTACACAATGGCGTACTGGGCATGCTCACACACTTAGCAGTTGCAAAGGGCCGTCTTGTATGCACATGGATACTAAACACGTAAGGTCACCGTATGGTATTACTGTCCCCACATACATGAAGGCCACTCACATGTATTGACCAGTACACACTCAGGAGCCATCACAGATGTCTCAGGTGCAGATCACAGAGGTACACACCGCAGTCTACAATTTAGCCCTCAGACATCACCATGTCGTTCGACCAGCAATACATCAACACAACACTGTGTGACTCATGACCAGTGGACTGTACATAGGTGTACAGCAACTGTGCAGACTACACATGTACTGACAGGGTTCCATCATGTGTTATGCATTGCAATGATACCACTGTACATAACCAGGTCGGCTCTACACATAACAGGGGCCCTGGGTCTTACACAGCTGTGACAGATGACTGTCGCTTTACACCAACGAACACACATGTTTGGATATCTCATACATGTAATTGCAGTGGATATGTGCATGGACCACACACACAACACATATGTACATAGCATAGCTTTTGCTGTCCTCCGTGCAGATAAGTGGCTACAGCAATCATCCGCATGCAAATGGAAAGTGGGTCCATGGCTGTTGAATGCCAACAGTACATGAGGTAGCAATGTTGAACGAGGACACATTCCCTCTGTACTAGTTACCCATGACACCCATCATATCATACAACAGTCCATGTGTTATGTATGTCAACACACATGTCCACCGATTGCAATGCATACAAACATGGCTACATGACAGGCATATAGGACCAACACACATGTACAAACTGTAGTGTGCATGCAGCTGCCATGCATGTACAGTAGCTGATGTAAGTAACTCATCTGTGCCTAACTACAACAAACAGTTGCAATGTAGCCCCATCATTGACACCTGTATATGGTGACATACTGACAGTACGGTAGGATGTACATCAGGTATGGATGGATGTGTGTACGTAAAGTGGTGATCCACCTGTGTAGATGGATGTTCGCTGGGTACGGCTCACAGGTGTGTCACACGACATCATACCATTACATATGCAAACAGTACGCTATGTTACTGTTACCTGATGGTGAAGACATAAAACCTACACAGCGGTCAGGTGTTACCAACTGTACGTCACTCGACACCTGTAACACTTACATCCTCCCGTGTGCATATAGCAGCACATTTGCCGGACATAGCGTTGGTACACATAATGCGGCCAATACTGCTGCATGTCTGTCAGACGTATCATCATATAGCAGGTGTATCATTCACAGTACTGCCATGTGTGTTTACATGTGTGACCATATATGCCACATATGGTGGGGAATACATCTCAATTGTGACACACCCCTGTACACTGTTGTAGACATCTGTACATACTGCAGTGTGGAAAGCATGATGTAGGCAGGTCTGGTGTGTGTATCACACACATCAGCTATCCATATGTGTATGACAGTTGTGGTCTCCACAGTGTGCGTGTGTTTGTGTGTGTGTGTGTGTGTGTGTGTGTGTGTGTGTGTGTGTGTGTGTGTGTGTGTGTGTGTATGTATGTATGGCTGTCTGGTGCATGGAGTGAGGGTGTATGCTACCGTACAGAACACACAGGATCCCAACTCCTCATGGTGATGCAGTCTACTACCCTGTTGATGCCATCGGTCTCAGCCGTACTGGCTAACTGTGCATGTCCCTTCTCTGTGTCGCAATGTGTGGGTGCACAGTACTTTGAGGGTGATGACCACATAGACAAGTGTCCTCACCTCAACACTATGGGGTGTGTGTTATAGTGTTGTCGACCCCTTGAGTGTGGGCATGTTCCTGTACTGTGATGGTATTACAGCTACACAGTGAGGCCTCATGCTATCAAGTGGCCTCTAACGTTATCATTGTCCAGACCGCTGTGTACAACCCCTGCACCATGTCAACATACCTGTGATGCAACCTGGTATGGATGTCACGTCTCTAGCCACTGTAGCCTATTAAACTGCACACAGGCTGCTGGATCAGTATATGGGTGGACATCTGTGGTATGTTAGACTTTCCAGCTGTCTGGTTGAGGCTACGTATAGCATGCTGAGATTGCCATACGTGCCTGTGAGTACTTCACAATTACACATGGGAGACTGCAAATACTGCTTCCTGTAGGCACATGCAAGTAGACCATAAGGAGGGAACCAGGGCATCATTACCAACATGCTGTTACTGTTGTTACCAAGACACAGACTGTGAACATATAACAATGCATGCTACACCTGTACTACATGGTTGTGCACATATGACAATGCATGCTACACCTGTACTACATGGTATGCCTGGTGCGTGTCAACAGTACACAACTAATGTAATATACACGTCTCTTACCATTCTTACACAACTAACGTAATATACACTTCCCTCACTAGTTGTACACAACTAATGTAATATACACATCTCACTATTCTGTTCACCCTGTGCATCAGACCATTTGAGCATGTCCCTGCACCAATGGTGTGGATGACAGGGATGCGGCACAGGCTTCATCATATGCACAGGGTGATAATGTGTGCCAGGGGTATAGGCTGCACCAATGGGTGACATCATGTGTGTGGGTAAGGGCTGGTGATATGATTGAACAAGTCTGTTCAGTATGCATGTGGGTGTTTTGGTGCCCTACAGATGTGTTTGCTGTGTGCGTGTATGTGTGCACACAGTTCTGCCTTTTGTGAGGCCTACACAGGGGTATTATTGACAGCTCCTGATTGTACAGACCAGGTTCTACATCTCATTGTGTCTGGCCACAGCCACGTGACCTGTGCCTGCCAGGGGTTGCACGGGCACTACCAGGTGGAGGTACAGATTGGCTACTGTCCGATGACACATGTCCACTGGAACTGTGCCCCTGCTGGGAAGGTCCAGGGCCACATCCATGTGGCCTGCTGTGTCCTGGTGTGGACAGCGCAGCACCAGCTGCACTGCTACTGCTACCAGCACTATGGGAGCAGGCATGTGCGGTGGCATGCTCATGTCGACCTGCACTAGGTGGTGTAGCTGGCCTACGTCCACATGGCCTATGTCTCACTCCTACCAGATGTTCCAGCACAGACAGCTCACGCTCGCGGATTGCCATGCCACGGTCAAGGATTCCAACCATGTCACCCAATCACCTGTCCAGAACATCAGCAATCTGTTGTTGAGCATTTGCCAATGCCTGGATGTTGTCATTTAGGGTACAGATAGCAGCCCTCTGTAGCCTCTGCCCTTCTCTGTTCTGCTGTTCAGCATGTGCCTGTGCCACCATTATAGTCTGGAACATGAGTCTGGTGATACCAGCTGCTGCACTCTGTCCTGCAGGTGCATGTCTGCCAGAGGTCCTCCTATGAGCAGCACCAGCCACATGCCTGTGTGGCACATCTGCAGACATAACACTGACACCATGGTGTGGAGACACACCTTCTGTAGCCACCACACGTTCCTGTTCCACGCTAAAAGACACTGATTGTCCTTCCTCTATGGCCACTGGTGATGCAGTATGTGTTGGCAGCAGAACTGTGTGCGGGGAAGAAGGGGACATAGCTGGGATGGCAACCACTGGCACAGATTCAGCCCCTGACAACCCTGCCTGTACCCCATGCATATGTTCATCACTGCTAGTATCTGTGGGGACACTAACATCAGATGGACCGCAGGAGGGTAATGGACCTACATCACCTGTGAATGCAAAGAAAGACTCTAAATTTCAATAGACACACACACAGAGACACACACACAGACACACACACACAGACACACACAAACAGATACACACACACACACAGACACACACAGACACACACACACACACACACACACACACACACACACACCATGCATGTGATTTGACAGACGGCATGCAACATGCCTGTGATACAGCAGATGGCATGCAGCTCAGACATTAATAGTGTTAGTAAGCATACCCCCTGGGGTGCACAATACAGCAAGCAGGTGTCATATCAGTAGCCATGCAGTTCACACAATCATGGTAGTATGCATGCATCCCCGTGATACACCATGTGGACAAGAACAGGATAACAGTACACATGGCTGATGTGACCTTGACATGTAATCTGCTGATGTGTGCATTAACATGCATACATGTCTGACACAATGGTGTCCTGACATGTACAGCATCGTAATGGCCATCACATTGCGGTGTTGTCTGTATGCCCTACAGATAGAATGCATGTTTAGCAAATGTGCATGTGCATGGAAGGGTAGTGTGAGCCATCTACATTGCTCTATACTGTGAAGTACAGACACTGTGCCATTGCATGGCATCATGAGGCGTCTATATTGCTATACAGTGCATAATATGTGCACATTGCATAGCCATAACTGCATGCATACCCATGACATAACTGTGGATTGTGACCCACGATGCTG
This sequence comes from Protopterus annectens, assembly GCF_019279795.1. NCBI lineage: Eukaryota > Metazoa > Chordata > Ceratodontiformes > Protopteridae > Protopterus > Protopterus annectens. The sequence continues at coordinate 1,041,530,122 of NC_056746.1, forward strand.
AGGTGCATACACACCAAACCATGCTGTGTCATGTGACAGGTCACTGGAGGACTACAGATGACACCCCTGCACAACAACTACAGAGTCTTAGCTGCCTGGCAACCATATCCACACATAGCGGACTTGTCAATTCACCATGTCTAACATGAAATTGCTGTACCACACACACAAGGTGCACAGCTAACGGTGATGTCATACAGCAGCAAGGGACATGTACAGTATCTGTGGCCTGATGTGGTGTCAATGTCTGTGGAAGCTGTAGAGGTGACTACTGTCATGCTATGACACAGGCGTGATGTTCAACACATCTTATATGGTAGACATCAGTGACACCTCCACTGGCTGTGAACAGGCTTTTAGGATGTCCAGTGTACCACATCAACTGTATAATTGGTCGACTAAGGCTATAATTGTACCATGTGTGGACAATGTGAAACAGGGTGTATACATATCACATCTGCTGTGTGACTACGTATCTCTGGCCATCCCCCATGGCCATGTGTACACATGTGTTGGACAAATGTGTGTGATGGCCATCTATCACACATGTCTGTGTTGTCCCATATGACATACACCCATAGATGATAGATATGTCACAATCCACAGGGCTATGCAGACAACAGGTTGTATGTGGGGGATGGGTTATGGGATAGTGTGACATTATTGCAGCCAATACACTATGTGTCTGGGACATGTCAGATGGCACATCACAATGTGTGCACCCATTGCAGGGACATATTACACAATGGTGACTCTTGTGGGCTGCCATATCACAGCTCACTGTGTGGTACTGTTTGCGTACCACACGTGTTGTTCGAATGTATAGTACATATGCTTCCATTGTAGAACACCTCCACCGTTGTATGCACAGCTGACCACACATGTAGCTATGACAAATACTCTGGTTTCATGTCGGTGTATCATTTCATTTGCATATATTGCACATGGGTGTCCTGTGTGAATGATGGGTGACGTGAACTGTATATTGTGAATGGAACGAACATCAATTGTACAAGTGTTAACTGGCCACATGGTGAATAGATCTATGCTTTTACATGCCTGATACTGATGACAGTCTCACCTGCAATGGACTCATGTCTGTGCGGCACGCCAGAGGTACCTGTATAGGGGTGACACAGCAGTACGAACATTATCCATGACTGCATGACAGCCACAGGGTGCACTGTGCATGTTAACACATTTGCCTGTACAATAGCATATAGTATGCACATGTGTGCATACACGGGGTAGCATACTGTTGTATGCAGCATGTGTGTCCACATACCATGCATATATTGTTACATTACATAATGTACAGTGACACATGCACATAAATGGGATATAGTAGCCATATATGCAGTACTGACTTACCAGGAAACTCCAGGCTCATTGGTTGGGAGACACCCACCTCCACGATGGCAGCTAGTGTTTGTGGACCCTGTTCTGAGGGTGTCCCTGGACTGGCCAGTAACTCCTCAGTGTGTGTGAGTGGGGGCTGGCTTGGTGGGCCCAGCACCTGTTCCACCTTGTTCCCTGGCGATTGCACAATGTTTTGCATGTTGTATCAGGTCCGTGCAGTGTCTGCGCACCTGCTGGTAGGTGCGGTTATGGACACCCACATCGTTCACCCTCCTGCGAAGATCCTGCCACAGGTCGTCCCGCTTCTGGGCATGCTGTGGCACATGGCTGAACAACACCTCATAGTTCACATGGAGGGACGGGATGAGGACGTCATCCTCCTGGCGGCTGTACGCTGGAAGGCGTGTACAAGGCATTATCTGTAAGACATAATGATGGTGACAGGTCACAGTTTCAGAGATGTACACAGATACTGCTGCACATACATTTCTATGACATCTAGTACATCTGCACAGTTATCTTTGCAAATCAGCATGACACTGACATGACTGACATGTTTGTGTCACACACATGTAACACCCGTTATGCATTGGATATCATCACCATATATGTGTGTCACCTCATTGCAGTGTTCATACTCCATGTGAATGCTGTCTTGATGTGGGCATATCTGTTTGCCTGCACTGGTGTTCTTACCTATCTGCACATGCCTGGATGTGTCCACGTTAATGCTGTTAACCTTGATGCTGTGTATATGTCACATATCAACACAGACACAGCCTTAATGGACTTGAGCAGTGACAATGCACACATACGCATGGAAACCTGTACATTCATGCGTTTTGCCATATACATCTACACAGCACTGTATAGCTGTTCAACATCCTGCCATGGATCGCCTGTGTTGCACATGTGATAGACATGCGACAATGGCTAGTCGGACGTCATTCGCAGGGATGGTTATCAACCATAGCATGTACGGGCAAGGTTTCCTAGCTGTAACTGACAGCCATTATGCCACCGCAAGGTGCATCAGTGCCACATTACTGATCCAGACAGTTGATACTACATCTACCATGCGGCCATCACACCATGTTTGACTGGGATGACATGTGCAACTTTGATGGACAGTGTTGCATGGTATGGTGGGAGTATGTCACATGTATGGCACAGGGATCTATCCAGCATGTGGCGATCCTAGTATTAGGACAGTGGCTGTCCATGACGTATGTCTTTCAGATCAGGATATGGACATGTAGCATGTCCATCATCATGGTGTAGCAAATGTCTTTATGCAAGGTAGACAGCATGCTGCATAGTGGAGGTGAGGATTGTGAAGGCTGGTATCGTCCATCCACGCATGGCCATTACCCATAAAAGGTGATATGTGATCCAATATTGGTCACCCCAGTGCTGTATATGCCTGTCCAATGATCTCCATGCTCATGGATGGCACCCTGTCATAACATGAGTACCTCGTATGACTACCTAAGGGGCCTGGAGATGTCACCAAGTCAGGGAGGTGTACTGCACAGCACCATCCCTTACACAATGTCCATAATATTGACCACAGCCTAGGTGGTAGTTAATGGGTACAGGAATGTTCACCTAATGGTGACAATGCTGATATCATCCATCAGAATGTGCACATATGTCACACACCTCACCCACACAGCCCATTCTGTATGTTGTTCACAACACTGACACAGCTATTGCTCACAGGTCATGGCCATTCACATCCTTACATACACAGATGCCTAACATTTGTCTGTGTGGTATGGGCTACAATGAGGGTGGAGTACAACACATTAACCCTGTTTTACTGTAGCTGGCACTGGTGTGATATGCACATGTCACTCTGGTACCTTTTATAGTTGTGAGTCTGTCAATAGGCCACTGGTAGAACACTCCTGTGACATACAAAGGTATTTGTAATCAAACATTCGTACTGTCTTGTACATCTGTACTGCTAACATCTACATTGATAATGGTTCATGGACATGCAGACCATAGTCAGCAGGGTTATAGTGCGGTGCCACCCATTATGACTGTCGTCACCACTTGTGGGTTGATATTATCCAACACCCTATCTGTATTGTATGTTCATGCTAAGCACTTGTTCAGAACTTGTGAGCATGTCATGAGCTACTGATTAATATAGCACCCATTCCACACCATTTCCCACAGGTACACTGGCTGTCCTCAAATTTCCAGCTTGCGTATGGTACAACAGCTGCTGTACACACGTAACTCACATATCCTGTGAGACATGGTTGTATATACAGGCATGTCCAGCTGTCACGTACCAGTGCTATTGCCTGTCTATATGATGGATATGTCATACATGTGGCAATAGAGCAATTGTCTCATGTACACATTCAATGCTTACCTCCCAACATACGACACTACAGCCTGTGGGGGATGCACTTATGCAGCCCTGCTGGGGGTAATGCTGTCACCAACCCTGACTGCACCTGACAGTCATGTGGGGATGTGTAACATTCACAACACACCCCACTCATCACACAGTCTCACATGATCTAAACCACAGGCCACACATACAAGGGCAACTTGTGCAGTACCTCTCCATACTCTGTGTATGCACCAGAGGCAGCCCCCATCATGGAACACAACATCACCAACTTATAGCCCACAGACTCATGTGTGCCCATCACATACAGCCAATAGGGTGTTATAACATACACAACACACCAGTCATAGGTGACTCTGTAGGCGGTCACATTGCAGTTCCACACAGCAGGCTACACAAGGCGATAATCTCTTACATCTTGCTGTCAGGTAACTGGTTCTGCAACATAACCTATGCACCCATGCCACACCTCACCAGGTACTATGTGACTGTCATTCTCCATGTTAGTGTGACTGCCTTGAGATGCCACTTCACAGACTATGTGTGCAGGGACATGCAATAGCTCACCAGTCTTGTAGCCCTGAAGGTGTGGGCCAAGCCCTGGGGAGCATTATGCATTCATCCGAACCCGATACCACTGTACAATGACTGACTGTGTCACTTCAACAGTTGCCTATGCTTCTGCTGTCATTCCACAGGCATCTGGTATCTGTCCGCTTTGACTGACCTGGTCAAACACAATGCTTTGGCACAGATGACCTGCACCTGTCAGCCCTGGGAGTACAGATCACATGTAAGGCTCTTGCTGCTTCTATACTGCCTGTCTTGCACAGTTTCCAATAACAGTCACTGGTAGAATGGGAACTGGCAAGCAAGACATGGGGTCATGTGACACAATGCTTGCATCTTCCTCTGTGATGCACGCAGGCAAGGCACACCTTATAATGCACCACTTCAATATCTCTGCATTGACTGGGACCTGCCTCTAGGCTCTGCAGAGCACATCTGCAATGACAGGTTATAGACAGACCATACCTTTCAGGCACATACCTGGACCGGCACACCCACGGCTGAGGTGTTCCCATATCCCTCTATGTTGTACACACATCCCGGCTAGTTACTTAGCACAATGCATCAGAGGTGCTCCACATGCAACTAACTGTGTCTGGAACTGCTATATACATTGCAACAAGCTACAGATTCAACAACATACCTCATGGTTACCAGACCTCATTTGTTGGTGTACTGGACAGTAGGGCTCAGACAGCTACTACTGATGAGTGACTGACACTACCCCACACTTAACTGGGATAGCCAGTCATGTACCGACACATCTGTGAGTCATAACTTCCACTCGGCTGGATCAACCCATACACACCACCTCCAAGACCAACATTAACCTTGACATGAACACTACCAACATGTGACTGGTGTTCCACACCTGGGGTTATCCCCTCATTGGTGGATTCCGAGCATATGCTAATCACCCTTGTTAGCCACATCCCGGCACCACACCCTTCATGGCATACACAGTACATGAGTACTGCAACACCTACTAGAGACGTCTTATGACAGCGGTAGTTAACGTCATGACACCCGTGCAGATGGACAATGCACATACAAACGCTGAAACATACCCCAGTGCACTTCATTAGCATGTACACGACTGCATGGATCATGCTATTCCACACAGAGCCATGATGGTACACACCAGATAACAGATGCCACTCTGGTGGTCAAGTTCTACGGACATAATTTACAACAACAGGTGGAGGCTGTTGCACAGTGGTGTACAATCCCATGGGTGGGGCAGCTCACTGGTCAGCCTCGGTAGGGCCACGGGATCCCTCATCACATACTCCAAGACTAGTTACGTAAACATTACTGTGACACATTCCAGGGTGTACCACAAGGCATTATTGTGGTATGTCAGTAGTCAATGGCAATACCCACATCTGCTCTCACATACAACAGTCACTCAGGAACATTACAGAACCAGGTGATGTTGGCAACATGCTGGCGGATGGACTCACTGCTAACATTACAACCTCTCACTCATTACAGGGCCACAATCCATGCAAGAACATTGCGGTGTCCCTGCGGTCACACCTACACAGTACTAACCTGCACTCTATATGTCCTGGGACACTGGCCCCATGTCATCTTCCAAAGTCCCAGGCTGTGATGTCCACAAACCTTTGAAAGACATGTCTCCCCACTAGGCCACCATATTCAGTAATAGCCTTGTATCAGACATTGTGGCCACTGAATGGCACACAGCAACAGCTATCACACTCCATGCAGGTGACGCCACAATGCACGAGTGGGACTTTAGTCCTACACACCTGACTGAACTGTTCTGCACGGCTATGGGGCACATCATCATGGAAGTCATTCACAGAGACATTGTTGGGCCCCGGTCCTTTGATGCCACCTGGGTTGGACTTGTTAGGGCCAGAGCATTGCCCCTATACCTGGTGGACTTCTTTCATACAGTTACTAGGGTAGTAGATGATGATACGGGGGTCCACACATCCTACATTGTCCTCTCATTGCCTTTCAGCACCGTTCTCCATTCTGGTATTGAGAAGATACACATCCACCTGCACACCATACCCTATGCCTCAGGATGTTATGCAACGTGGCTCATGGACAGGACACACACAATGAGGGTAGCATACCATAATACCTACTGCATTTCAGTTACACTTGGCATACCACAGTCCTCAGTCATAGGGCCCCTCATGTTCAGTATATGCCTCCCTGAGGTACAGGTTAGCACAGAGGGACTTTCCCTGCCTATCTTTACAAACCCCTGCATACAAAGCACCATGATTGATCCACCAGCTGATACTGACTCCATCCATATGGGTGTCACTGTGACAGATACCTGATATGAATATCATGGCCTCAAGCTGCATGACACAAGGTGCATGAACATCACCTTTGCATTACACCATTCACCCACTGACTATCACATAGGTGGTAGTCCCCTACATACATGTCACATTGTACGTGCTCGTAGTACACACGTATGTTGCACCCACTCTTGTGGTTACCATATTGCCACTGTGGTGTGGATATCCTTCTATGTGGCCACACTTATCTGTACTGGGTGTGTATCTGGTACATAGGCACCCATTGTACCTCTGAACTCCAGACTTCTACACACATTCAAGGGTACACCACCCCATTTAGGGTGTACCTTACACAACAGCTACAGCTTTACATACCACAACATTAACACGCCATGACGTTTATTGAGCTCCGACAGTTAAAGTATTCGGCTGAACTACGGACACCACGTCTGTACACATTTGCATACTACATACTCAGGGGTGACCTCTGTTGAACAGGCAGGGCCCATGTCCACAACAACATTAATGGATATACTCCACATACGTGACATAAGCAAAAGCCACTGTGAGCAACATGCTCATGGATATGTGCACACACGCAACGATGAGTGGGATGTGCTTGAGGGTTACATTCCCAAACTGGACACTCACCATGCTTTGGAACATGAGTCCTATGCACATCACGCAGGGACACTCAGTAGCACTGTTCATGTGATACCTCACTTCGTGGTTGGGAGACACATGTACGCCAGGGATCACTGCAGTGGCTGTACTGTGCAGAGGTGCAGGTAACACATGTCTCTGCTGTTCACAGGACACTACCCTAGAGAGGTGCCACTGGTGTGAACACTGTAGTTGTGCTTACACATAGATTTGCCAGACTGCATAGTACCCCACTATGAACCTGTGAAGCTATTACATGTCCTTTGTAAATGGTTACTTGGTAGCCCTGCCATTTAGATTAGCTATCATGCTATTACAATGTCCCGTGCCTACAAGCCATATGTATTGTGTTATTATACATGCCAATAGACGATACCTTAAGTATGCATGATAGGTCTGTTATGCTGTGTAGAATATCTGACATATCTACCTACAATACTATACATTACACATATTTTACATAGTATCCCATAATGCAAAGCATACTTGCACAGCGGGACCCCCTTAGACATGTCATTGTTGTTATATGCCCATACACATGCCTACTTTGACAGTATATCAACATATACTATCCCCTGCTATGGCACGTACTTGTTGGACATACCCTACCACTGACGGCGGGTTGTATGGAATTGTTCTGTTTAAAGCCCTCAGGTAGCATCCCTTGTGGTGTCCGTGATGTGTACCTTGTGGCCCACTGCTGGATGCACAGTTTCTACAAGCGTTAGTATGCTCAGCAAGACATCACTACATAAATACCTTTTTCCACTTTATGCATTGCGGACACTTTTAATTAATGAAAACCAGGCTATACATACACTAAATAATTAATACAAAACAATTAATACAAAACATGCTATACATACACTTACATACCGAGTGTTCTACATACCATGTTATCGTTCCAAACCTTTGTCTTTATCTCTCTTACACTGTTTAAACAGGTATATGGTATGAGCATACGGTTTGAATGTCTGGCAAGTCATCCTTATATACGTCGATACCTGTAACATGTCGTTTCCTGCCACCAATTAGTGTTCCTGAGTGACTAATTACTTGCAGATCAGCTGTGCAGCTACTCCATTCGCCAATTACACGGCAACAGTGGGGTATAATTGAATTCTCCACTTGGTCGTTATCCATTTGCCATACCTTCGAGGAGACGGCCTGTATTGTGTTTTGTTGTGTGTAATTGCAACTGTTATGTGTAGAGGCAAGTATACTTTGGATTCATGTCCCCGTGGATTGTGTGTGACAGCTAGAGTATGTGGTTCAACATGTGGGTGTACCTGTCATCCCAACCATCTGATAATTGCAAACAAAACCTGTAACATCACCATTTGTTCCATTATACAATGGCTACAATTTTGCATGGCGCCTTTAATTGTGTCTCTCACAAGGTATGTTGACGGCTCTGCAGATGTAATTGACTGACTGGATGTTTGTGCTATAATTACAGTCTGTATTGCTATAGTTTCTAGTGTGGGGGATGTTGCTGGGTGTACGTAGCATATACAGGTTTGTGGGGCTTGAATTTCTACATATTCTATATATATATGTGTGTGGGCTCCGTCCCTAATTAAAGAGCTATCAGTTAGTAGACTTATGTTACGGGATTTTACATTGGGCCGTTGTTAATTGGTTTCTATATAGTATGCAGGTGAGGTTGATACTTCCATACCTCCGGAATTGCAGCGATATGTAAAGGGATATGTTTAAATGACAGCTATCCCGTGTATGTCTGTCCTAGATATTTGCAGTCATTGCAGTTGTGTTGGTAACAGAACCTCTTTGCCATGGGTTGCCACCTTTTCATATGGCCATTGTTGGACACTTGCAGGACACACAGCGGTGTTTACAGGCCGACACATAGCCACGGTCAGTACACAGGATAGCACATACATTTATCCTCAATACATACCTATTGTTGTGGGACTTTGGCTACTTATCATATTGCATGTAACATTTACGTTTCTTACATACAGACATAACTACTTAATGCAACTATTACATAATATATGGGACATAATAATGTCCTACAATCTCAGACATTTGCCCTTTGTAATGTTTTATGTCAGGACACACCTGCCTAGGGAGGGGCTGTCCCTCCTAATGTGGGACAGGTGGTAACCATATGCCTATGGCTAGCTATACCCACACCTACCGTAATGATCTACTTCTGAGTTGGCACTAACAGACACAAGATGCGGACACACACATACACATTACAGTCACACGGAGACACACACGGCACCCTCAAGACACACATACACAGACTACGGCACTCACAAACACAGTTGAACACAGTACCTACATGGACCACAACACCGGCAATGGTAACTAAATGTCCCTTCATATCATCATACTATTACTCGCGGTTGTACTGTTCCGGTACTGTGTTCTTTTGGTCTTTCAGCCTCGTGGTTACGCGTGTCGGTATGTTACACATTCCATAGTTGGCAGTATCTATTTATTTGTACCTCCAAGGTGTTATGAATGTCGTTGAACCATCTATATATATTTGCAGATATCGTTGAATCCATATATATCAACATATATCACTCTATCGCCCTTTCTATCTGTATTATATATATGTATATATGTGTAGATATATATATATATATATATATATATATATATATATATATATATATATATCTCGAACACAAAAACACTACCACTGTAGAAAACAAAAGGTCTCCAAGTCTAAAGTTTGGATCTAGGTTTTGAATATATATATATCTGACAGAGAAAGTGACAGACAAGCTACACCTTTTATTGTGTACTTGGTGTATACTGTTTCCTGGACTCCACACGTTTGTGTCTGTACCTGTCACATTACAGACCTGCCGTAGGTTAGGGTTACCAGCTGTCCCACTTTGTGAGGGACAGTCCCTCTTTGGGCAGTTGTGTCCTGCAAAATATTTGTAAACATGGCAAATGTCCTGATATTTTAGGACATACTTATTTCCTATAGTTTATGTAATAGTTGCATAAAACAGTTATTCTGTATCTGAACCACCTATATGTTATAGAAACAGAATAAGTAAGTAAACATTACAAGAATAAGCTTTTATCTAGGCAAAACAGTGTAGTTCTGATTTTTGTACTGGCCGGGTGTATGTGTCGGCCTGCAGACATCTGACGTATGTCCTACATTGGTCATTTGAAGAGGTGGCAACCCTACCATAGGTACATCTTGGCTAGCAATAGTGTTAGGTGATTGTATACATGATTGCGTGTTCTACTCCTGGCAGTGGTCGTTTTAACCTTCAGAGCAGATGCTATTAGTACAGGGGTGAATAATGCTGGTTTCACCTGTTCTGGACATCATTGACCGTGATCTGCGTGATATTCGGAGAAGCTTATCCCTGTTTCGCGCATATCCGTATAGTCATATTTAAACATCGCTTACCAGCAGTGGGCAACGCATATTCCCGCTAATGTGTGCTAAACATGATCTGATGACCTGCATCCGACATGCATTACTTGTGCCTTCGGGATTACGCTACATCCCTTGCAGGACGTGGGACTGGGAACATGCACGACGGTCACTGCATTTAACACTTGGACATCTGGGATTTGTACACGTGTTATGTCATTTTGTATGTGGAGTATACTACAGCTGTTACTCCATACTGCACTCACATGGGTAACTCAGTTAGTTTACATATTGATGAGTCCAGTTAATGGTATGTCCATGTGATGCTTACTGGATGTGCTCCGGCATTGGGTATGTATATCACAGTGAGCCACACGTGATACTGTGCTACACCTTCAAACGACCGTAGATGGAGCATGCTGGGGTGATGATGAATACTTGTCATGAGTACACCCCATGCCTTGACACAACATCCATGATTACATTATGTGGAGCCCCTCATTAACGCAGCAGGGACTCTGTGCTGAGTGTGTGCAGAACAGTGCTTACACACATGTGCTCCCACGATTGCCACTGCTCCACTAAGCGACAGTTGGTTACTCAATGTTGTGGCAACAGCAGACACTGTTTGCCCCGTTTGGTGTATGGCCTCTGACAATTGGCCGTGTACCTACTGATGTACCTGGGAACCTATACACACAGCACCACCATATGCTGATAGGCGCATGTACTGTTCAGGTGTTGACTTTCCATGTTCCAATAGCTGTTGTGTGTACAATGTTTGAGGGCTGCCTATGTAGGATTCACACAGTGGGCCACCTATACATTACAATTTACAGGTGGTCATGTTTGTGTGCCATCCATTTTACTGTGTGTGCAGGTGGAGAGGTGTGTCAGTCCATCGGGGCCTACACTGTCAGAGTATGTGCTATACGTTCCCTCTTTGCCAAGGCGTAGGCATATTGGGCATGCCTCTGTCTGCCTACTGAGGCTGGCACAGTGTGTTTGTGGTCTGAATCTCTCTGTGACTGTGATGGCCTTGGCAATTGCGGTGGGCTATGAAGGCCTTCACCATTTTGTCCCTGCTGCAGCTGTTTCCGCAGGATCATATTATGTAGCATGGCACATACTATGACGATGTGGGCACATGTGCCTGGAGAGTACTGCAAGGCTCCACCAGATGTGTCCAAGCACCAGAACCGTGATTTCAGCATCCCGAACACACGCTGTATGATGATTTGGTTTGTGTGCGTGCCTCATTATGGCATTCTTGCATGGGTGTGTGTGCATTTCTGATGGGAGTCATCATCCACGGCTCCAGTGCATAGCCAGAATCCCCCACAAGGTGGCCATGTGGGATGTCCCCCCTGACAAATACCTGATACAGCTGTGAGGCATGCCAGATATGGGAGTCATGGTAGCTTCCACGGCTGCCAGCACACACATCCATGATAATGCCCTGGGCATTGCACATGACCTGGCAGTTGGAGTGGAATCCCTTGCGGTTTATGTAGAGCCTATCATGCTCACCGGGTGGTGACTTGATTTGTATGTGCGTGCAGTCTATTGCACCCAGTACCTCTGAATAGTGTGCCACATGGTGGAAGTGATGCATATTGCTGGCCAACTCCTCCTGAGTTCGGGGGAAGTATATATGCTCATTGGCATGTTGTAACATGGCATCCAGGAACTGGTATAGTACCTTGTGTGCTGATACCTGTGAGATCCCCATTATATCTCCAGTTGACCTTTGAAAGGTACCTGTGGCTAGTATTCGCAAGCTTACACATACCTTCGTGTTCACTGGGATGGGTTCCCCTCTGTTGTTTCTGGTTCTCAGGTGTGGCCGGTACAGCTCCACTATTTGCTGTAAGATGTCCCTGTCCACCCTGTAATGCTCTACTATCTCCAGATCATGTAGCCCCTGGTAGGTTACCCTTGGTCTGAACACTCTTTTCTTCCTCCAGGGCCTGCGGTCATTGTCGGCATCATCCTCCTGATGTCATAGGGTGTGTATGTACGATCGTAGCTACAAGGTATCTTATGTGTTTTACTACCGGAACTACTATTGTGGTGCCTTTGGTGTTGAATTACATTTGGCTGCTGTGGATTACCTCTTGACCTTCCCTTTACATTTCTGCATATTCCACCTACCATTTCCTGGCATGCATCCAGCAGCCTGCTTTCATTTGTACTTTCCTAGACCCGGCTTATCTTGCGTAATATGTGCTATTGCCGGTCTACTGTCGGTTTGCTTTGCTCTGCTATGACAGATCTCCTATCTTTGCATTCCAATGCCTCCCCTCCTTTCTTTGAAATCCAATGCCTCCCCTATACTGTTTTGCAGGTTTCTGCGAGCAGACTTGTCAGCTGCTGTCGATTGGCCGCCGTGAGTTGATTGGTGTTAATTGCTCATTAGTACTCCAATTATCCTACTTCGGCATTTCCTTCTTTTCTTCCCCTGACCTTCCTGTTTGTGCTATTGTTCATGGCACGTGCATCCACTTACCGGGTTTCAGGCACATTTTCATCCCCATACACATGCGCTTTTGAGCACCATGTGTGCTCTCAGCTAAACGATTCTATACCTTCCTCCCCACCCCTGTCCTGCAGCTTTGCTTAGCAATGGCCAGGCCAGATTTGCATTGCTCCAATGTGCTTACTGCTATGGTGGCACACCCCTCTGCTGATGTCATGTATCTCCTCTGAGCCACTCCTCGGTGTTATAGCGCTGCGCCGTATGGTACATCCTTCATCCGGTGGGATGTTTGCGATTCAGTATTACCTGCCTCATTTGCATGGCATTGACTACTAATTCATAGTTACCACGCCAAACACTGTCACAGGCGCTTAGCAACCCTTGCACCTTGGTTGTGGTGTTCCATGCCTACCATTGCATATTATGGTGAAAACCTGATTTGTATTACATTGCGATTTTATGACATTTTTATATATTTTCTTTATGTTCCTGTTTGCGCACACATGCCCTGTGGTTGTAATGTGCGTTACTGTGGACATGACATTAAATGTTGTTTTTTAGGTGTTGTGCATCTTTTCTTATGCCATTGGCTGTGTATTTAGCCATTTGCATATGTTAACTTTGTAATACATGAGTCTGGTCCGCTTCCATAGCTCCGATGTTCTGTTTGGGAAAATGTAAACCGTGTTTTTTGGTTTACATTTCTGTGGGCTTATGCTACACCTGCACCACTTCATGAATCACTATCTGCCTTCATTTGCATGGTGCGACATTGTGCATGGGGTGATTAGCATACCTATGCCAAAGGCTGTGCAGTTCTGGCATACGCCGGTAGTGCATGTGGAATTGGATCGTACCTGAATCGCTCGATGGCCATATCTGGCATTATTCCGCCCACGCTACACCTGGAGCAAGCTTCATGAATCCCGGGGAGAGTCTAAAAGCTCTCATATGTCCAGATGGGTTTTGCCAGTCTCTGACTTTCTCCCACATCCCTAAGACATGCTGATATGTGACCCCTTCAGTATGTAAATTGCCTGTAGGTATTTGTACTGTACATGTGCATGCTATAATGAACTGGCATCCTTTTTGAGCCTGATTCCATGCCAAGTAATTATTTGAACCATGACTGGACATTTTTAGCTGAGCTTCTGCATAACTACTCCTTATGGCAGGGTCCAACATTTTGTGTATTGAGCCATTTGTATGAGTCTGTAAACACTGATTAAAACAGTCTTTTTTATAACTAAAGACATTCTCTACAAGCTGTTAAGTTATGACTGCACAAGAAAGCAACTCAGAAAACAACTGATCAGAAATCACCCTAATGAAGAAATTAACTGTAATCATTTCTTGCAGGATGGAGTGGAGGTAAGCCGCCAAACCTAAGATTTTATATATACCAGCTCCAGAGCTGCACAAAAATGAAGAAGAAATCACCCCAAAAAAGGAATCATGGCTGGCACACACTTCAAGACCATCCCAGCACATACCTCCTGTGGACAACAGTGACCAGAGAATTCAGCTTTGAAGATTGCTTGGCAGGTTAGTCCCCAGTGGATTCTGATCTCTATGATTAGTATAGTGGCCTAGATGAAGCAATACAGCACATAGCTTTTAGTGATTTCAGTGTCTTTAGTGAATGAAAAAAATATATCATTGTTTTTCTCCTTCTGGTATATCATTCTTTGATAACCATTCCTCTGCAGTTATTATTATTATATTAGTTAGTTTTGTGAAATGACATGTTAAACTGTGATTTCTCCTCCAGTTCATTATATAACAGTTAATATAACAAAGCCTTGCAAAGTCATTCCTTAGTGCATAATATCACATATGTGTAAAGTCTCCACAACAATGAAGCTGCACGTCACATAAGCTATCACTCATTTTATCCTAATTTAACTTTCTTATAATTTCTTTTATTCTGTCAGTTTATTCTGTTAATATATATATATATCATCTCAAAACTCATTCTGCTTTTGTAAGGCTCTGTGCTTAACAAACAGTTATCATATGAATTGCTTCTTTTGTAGGCCTCTGTGGTTAACAAACAATTATCACATCTTGTTCATATTCATTTGCTGTCATAATCTGATGTGCACCCATCTATGTAGAATATTATACTGCATTTATAATACTTCCATCTGACAGTGTTGTGTGATAAACTTTGACTATAGCCCAGAAGAACCTGGTTCAACTCCCAGCTTAGATTCTGAGGTATGGTGAGGACAGGGTGGGTGGTCCCATTCTCATTGGAGGGGGGTGTGCATGATTATGAGCAGCTCAAAAGATACATCTCCATTGAAGGCTGGGGACAGTGTGGAGGGGGTACAGAGACAGAGGGAAGAGGAAGTAATGGCTGAGCTACCATGGCTGGACAAAGATATGCCAACACACTCCACTATTAAAATGAACCAAAGGGCAACATGAGCATGTGCATGGGGGGAGATATGACATAAATTAGAAAAACAGATCTGGCAGCAGTAGATAGAAAGACAGACAGGTACAGAGAGACAGAGAGATTAGACAGATAGATAGATAGATAGATAGATAGATAGATAGATAGATAGATAGATAGATAGACAGATAGACAGACAGATAGATAGATAGATAGATAGATAGATAGATAGATAGATAGATAGATAGATAGATAGATAGAGAGACAGATAAATAAATAGATAGCTAGATAGATAGATGGATAGACAGATAGATAGATAGATAGATAGATAGATAGATAGATAGATAGATAGATAGATAGATAGATAGATAGAGATAGACAGATAAATAGAAAGACGGACAGATAACTATAGAGACAGATAAATAGATAGATAGATAGATAGAGATAGACAGATAAATAGAAAGACGGACAGATAACTATAGAGACAGATAAATAAATAGATAGATAGATAGATCGATAGATAGATAGATAAATAGATGGATAGATAGATAGAGAAGAGACAAGGTAAAATGTGAATCCCAACACAGCAGCTAAATCCATTCTGGGTCCTCATCCCACTTGACAAGCTGCTGGAGGTATGCATGCTTTTAACACTCGTGTCTTTGGCGACATTTTATTTTATTTTATTCATTTAATAACCATATAAGTCTAAAAGAGCAAGTATTTGTCTTTTCATAAGAGCAAGTATTTGTCTTTTCATGAGTGGCCTAAGAGCATTGTCTGATGAAATAAAATGCTAAGAATTGTATCATATGAAAGCAGAAATGGAAGGATTTAAAACCGAGGACTATAGAGTGAAGCTCATTAACTAATTGTTTTAACCATCTGTGCTATACTTCCAGAGAGTTAATAACCTAATAAAAATAATACAGGTTAGAAGAGAATACTTCAGCTGCTATAATAATTATTAAGATGCCACAAATGAAGGATCATATACACAGAAAAGCAGCAGGAGTAGATCATGTCTGAGGGGGAATATTTAAATGTCATGCAAATGCCTTCATAATTAAGAATGATTGGGAGGTAAACACAGATAATATATGTAAATATTAGCTCCATTATGTCTTAAATATTTTTTTTCAACTTTTTTCAACATTTCCTGAGGCATCTGCAGATAATTATTTTCAGTCCATTCAAAACATATTTTAGACACTATTACTCCTCAGTAATTTACATATCATCTTGTATGCATGCACATTTTGATTACTTTTGCAAGCTTCATGCAGTACTGTGCCTCAGTTTTTTTAACAAAATAAACTTTCGAAAACATGATCATAAAAGATAATTTTATATTTGTGTACTAATTTTGTAGTTTAAAAGTATTTCAGAAGATTTGTCATATGCACTGAAGCCTATTGCTCTATTTAATACACTTGACAAGTATAAACTGTCTGCTACATTTTTCGTGAACTTTCTTAGCATATTCCTTTAATGATACTTCTGCTCTATTCTTAATATTCGCATCATAACAGACTTCTGAATGCTCCTGTTATATTTATGAATTCTGACACTCCTCTTTAAGTTAATGTAATAGCTTCTGAATAAGATGAGAAATAAAATAATTTGTGTTCAGTTTATGACAAAGGAAATTACAAGGACAAATATTTTCCAATTAATTGTGTTAATAGTTATTTGAAACAATAGTAGAGTAAATGTAAATATGCTGATGTCTGCAGATATTAGAAAAAATACATCAGGCTACAACAATAAAACATGTTTTTTAAATAGTATATGTTGTTCTTATTCTACTGATAACATCTTCACATAAAATAAAAAATATATATCTTTTCTTACTCAGGAGTTATCTAGTAAATGTAATATTTTTTATTTGTTCTGTCATTTTTAACTGCTTAGATGATAGATATTACACAATGACTTCTCATTAGTATTAAACATTTACATGCTGATTGGTCAGCCCAACCAATGTGCTCATTGTAAATTAAAGATATACCAATAGAAAAATCCCTGCCACTCAAGTACCATTAAGTGGCCAGACGTTTCTGTTGACACATGATACGGAGGGCAGACCAAATGCAAGAAAAATCAAGTATGTTCTGCAAAACTAAAGAAACAGAAATGTACCTGATTTTCATTGTATTTCTGTGCTGTCTCAGTAGACTATCATACCTCTGAACTGTCCAGATATTTGGAGAATGTCCACATTTTTTGTCATACTAAAAAAAAGCTACGGAGAGTCTTTTTTCTCCTTTGCTTCTGTTGAACAACACTGATGTACTGCACACTAGTATGGGAATGTATGTCCCATATACATGTGCAGTACATCAGAAAATGCAAACAACATTCCCCCATGTTTTACTCAGAAACACTGCAACACTGCAGTATACAAAGAGAAGTGAAAACTTAAAAAGCTTAACTGAGAAAAAAAATGTTAGGGGCTGCCATTGCTATTATAAGACAACATGTGCAAGATGCTGAGGGTGGTGCCATTGCGGATGTTGCTGAGCAACCCACAGTGAGGAGACGGAGAAGAGTGTACAGACCCAGGGTAACCTACCAGGGGCTCCATGAGCTGGAGACTGTGGAACACTATAGAGTAGACAGAGAGCTCCTGCAGCAAATTGTTGAGCTGTGCAGGCCACGCCTCACACACAGACCCAACAGAGGGGAACCCATCTCAGTGGAAACCAAGGTATGTGTTGGCCTAAGAATACTAGCAACAGGTACCTTCCAGAGACCAACTAGTGATATGATGGGGATTTCACAGGCATCAGCATCCAGGGTACTGCACCAGTTCCTGAATGCCATGTTAGCACATGTCAGTGATCATGTATATTTCCCCAATTCCTGTGAGGTATTGGCCAGCAATATGCATCTCTTCCAGCAAATAGCAGAATACCCTGAGGTAGTGGGTGCAATTGACTGCACACACATGCACATCAAAGCAACAGACGGTGAGCGGGGTAGGGCCTACATCAACCGCAAGGGCTTCCACTCCATCAACTGCCAGGTCGTGTGCGATGCCCAGGGCATAATACTGAATGTGTGTGCTGGCTGCCCTGGAAGCTACCACAATTCCCATATCTGGCATCTGATGCACCTGTACCAGACACTTGCCAATGGGGACATCCCTGACAGTCACCTAGTGGGGGATGCTGGATACGCACTGGAGCCATGGCTGATGACACCCATCAGAAATGCACACACACCTGAAAAAGAACTCCATAATGAGGCACACATTCAAACATGAAATGTAATCGAGCATGTATTTGGGATGCTCAAGTCATGGTTCCGGTGCCTGGACACATCCGGTGGAGCCTTGCAGTACTCACCAACTACATGCACCCAAATTGTCATGGTATGTGCCATGCTACACAATATGATCCTGCAAAAACAGCTGCAGCAGGAACAGCATGGGGCAGGGCCAAACAGCCGCCCACTATTGCCAAGGCCTGCACAGGCACAGCGTGACACGGAGGAGGAACAACCTGAGCCTACCCCAGTAGGCAGAAGGAGGCGTGCCAAGTATGCCTTGGCCTTGGCAAAGAGGCAACACATAGCACATATACTGGCTCAGTAGGAACCCTGGAAATGATACCTCTTTCTAACTCACACATAAAATAAAAGGGATGCCTAACTTGACACTACCTGTTTCCAAACATGTATAGGGAGTGTAGTATGTGCATCCGACACAGGCAGCCCTGCAGTACCACCGGAGGCATGATTGCCATGTTTTAAGCAATATAAAGCAGTGCTAAGCAGCATTTACCAATATTTAGTATAAGTAAACAAAATTGCCCATGCTAACTAGCGCAATGTTGGGCAACGTTGAGCAATGATTGGCAAGGTTGGGCAAAGTCCTGCAAAGTTGAGCAAAGTCAGGTAAACATGCTCATATTTGCTTTACTGTTCCTTAAGCAGTCTGTTCTGCCCAGCATGAAAATAAAAAGCATTGACAGGGCTCAAACCCAGGATATTGTGCACTATAGTCACAGTACTGAACCACTAAGCCATGATAGCATTTCAGTGGCATAGACACAGCAGGACAATTGTACAGTAATGCAAACACAAAGAAATGCTGTATCATGTCCCTAAAGAGGCATATGGGTAACCGCCCCCACAGGTCTATGCAGACAGAGAACATCAGGCCAGGTGGTGTGATGTGGGTTGTGTAGGCTATGAAGATGCAATCTAATATACGTGACATTGGACGCTAGGATCTGTAGCACAGTAGTATGCCTCAAGCCAGTAAGATAGGCAACAGTACAGACTGAAATGGTGTACCGTACATAGCAGTGCAGGCATGGCAAATGTGTATAAGTGTCAGGTGAAACCCTCATCCTATGTACACCCACAGTAACAATCAAGTGTGCCCCATGGGTAGAAATGTACAAAGAATAGCTGTCCCCCCTGTATGTAGAAATGTTAAGTCTATGCAAAGTGTCTCATGGAAGCCTTGCAGGCACAGCATGATCCCTGTTGATCTATGACACAAAGGTGAGCCCTGCTGTAAAGATACAGCTTGACTTTCCATACACATACCCCCGGATTTTCTAATCCTCCATGTAAGACTTAATAAGTCTTACTCGGAGGCTGCAGTTGAACGGATTGACGTCAGCGTGCCATGAATATTCATGAGGGCATGCTGACTCATCCGTAACTCTTACACGGACTGAGTAGGAAAGCAGGGGGCATGTCCTACTGCCGAGCAGTCTAAAAGTCCATGCCCCTGCAAGGTTTTAAAAAGCATAGTGTCAACAGACAAGAGTGAGTTCACTCAAATGTACTTGCACCCAACACCACACTCTCTGACACTGTAAACCTCCATCACAGTTATAAAACATAACAAATAAATTTTATTTTTTTTAAATCCACGATATAGCTGCCCGTATTTGCGCTTGTTTGCGCGGGTGTGCCCATTGCTTAACCACAGTTAGCAATTGTGACATTGAAGAGCATATAACTACTTATGCAAATTAATCCAAATAGCAATAGCATAATGGTAGAGCGTATGCACAAAGAGGAGGCATTCATGATTCGATTCCCACCACTCCCCTTCTTATTTATGTTTTAAATCAGTATTTGAAATAATACCAGACATATATGATTAAACCATTATTAAAAGCAGTGAAATGGCTAATGTATCAGGGAACAAAATATATATTTTTAAAGGATCCAGATATATAATAGCCTGCTCTTAAGCAGCGCTTTACCCAGCTAAACAGAGGTGCCCATAGTTCAATAGCGCTTTACCCAGCTAAACAGAGTTGCCCATAGTTTAATAGCGCTTTACCCAACTAAACAGAGTTGCCCATAGTTTAATAGCGCTTTACCCAGCTAAACAGAGTTGCCCATAGTTTAATAGCACTTTACCCAGCTAAACAGAGTTGCCCATAGTTTAATAGGGCTTTACCCAGCACAATGTGTTTGCGCGCACGTGCGAGCCGCGCCAACCAGGGCACTGTAGGGCACCAGGGAGCAGCTTAGAGCTAAGTTGCTTAAATGCAGCCACACCCCCTAGCCTGTCTAGACAGTAATAAAATAAAAGAATGACAAGGTTCAAACCCAGGACCCTGTGCATCATAATCGAAGTACAGAACCACTAAGCCATGACAGCATAAGGGAAGCAGCCACTATTAACATTCATATACTTACGAATGGTAGTTTAACCATTACTAAGCAGGTCTGCAGTCAGCCGAGTATTTTACAAAATGGCCAATCACAAAAAAGTGTGAGAAATGTGACATAAATAAGCCCCATAGGCAGGAATACTTGCCATAACTGATTGTAGCACACATTTGCAGTCAGAATGGCAGGTGTAGGAGAGGGTTCACGCTTCCGAGTGCAACGTTGGGGCATCGAGGAGTCCAAATACATGGTTTGGCTCCTTTTCCACCGTCACGAGTCAAAACTCCTGCAGGGCCAGTTCCAAGGGACAGAGTACAAGGCAGAGGCTTGGAACCGGTTAGCTCGTAACCTCACCAGTGCCACTGGAGTTCCCTGGACTGGTGAGCAGGTCCGTCACCACCATGCAGACCTGAAGAGACGAAAGCAGGACCACCTGAACCAGTGGATACAGGAGGCCCATGGGATGCAGGATGCCCCACAACTGAGTATGTAGCCATGGAATGCAGTATGTAAGAATTGATAATGGAGTATGTATAATGGATAGGTATGTTTCAATATCCCTTCATTTACTTTACAGCTGCAGGTGACTGTGTTACGAATCAGCAAGCCTATGCTGATAGGCTGCTAAGGTTGCACCACCAGGCAGGTTAGTGATTATTCTGCATGTATTGTTATATAAAATATGTTTTGAGAGCATGAAAGAATGTGTTGTAGTCCAATAAAACAGCCATATAATTGTCTGAATAAGTCCTCTGCATGTACTGCCAGATAAAAACGTCAGAGAGGCAGAAAAAGAGTTTAGTAACCCATTAAGAAAGGTAACATATGTCTGGAATAATATCTCTGCAGGCACTTTCATATAACATAAGTGAGGAAATGTGGGTAGTTGTAGGAAGGAACAAAAAAGTACTCACTTGCGCTATCTTCTCTTACAACAAATTGAAGAGGAAACGCTGTGTGTACGACAAAAGACTTAAAATTTAATGAAAAACAGCTCACAAATACACACTCCACAAAAACATAACTGACTTGACTTAATTCAACATTGAAAGTTTAGCGCTTTCACCTATTCATATAGGCTTCATCAGAACTAACTGCTTTTTGAAAAAATCCATTTAAATAACCTTAGTGGCGCGAAAACCTGTACCAATATTTAAAGCTATATTCACTTATTCACAAACTGTGTTTCCTTTCACATTTTTTTAAAAACATCAATACGTACACCTGTTTGACTATGGATTTAAAGTCCATATTCCATATAAATAACAATGTTAAGAATTAATATACATAATTCATATACTGTAAAAATATACATAAGTGAGTGAGCCTGAAAAGAGATTGTTCTAATCTATTAATAAAGGTATAATATGTCTTGAACATGTCTGCCATAAACACCGTTAAAAAAAATAAAGGAGTGAGCCTGTGGAAAAGTGTGCAATGTCATTAATAAAGGTCTAAAACCCAGAGTGTGTCTATGTCACACAGTCTGAAATGTTGTAGTACCCTAGCATTATACGAACAGTACTGTTTGAAAATGTGCTGGCACCCCAGATTTATGCAGCCCCATATAAAGTGGGTGATGGAAGTGCTAGTAGCTGTGAAACATATATACAGTCCACAATAGTCAGTTACTGGCTGGCATGAATAAGTAAACCTGGCACACATGTAGAATGTAATTATTCACCAGAAATGTGAGTGTGTGTTAAGAAATGCAGGGTTCTGTACAAATCGAAGTGAAAATGTCATGTGAAAACATCCCAGATATGTAGATAAAGAAATATAAATGCAAACAAGAAATATGTAGCAGTAACACCTGAATCCTGGACAGATAGTATCTCACATATGGGTCAGGCATATAATGAACTAGCCAAACCCATGACACAACCTAATGTATTGTGGCAAGTGTAATAATACAGGTAGGGGATATACAACTGCAGTCACTGGGAATGTAGTGCAGACTAAAAGGTCATTATAAGATGTCAACTGAGGTTTTTTCTACACCCTACCATATGTGCATAAACCATGCAATTCCACACCTCAGTGGGCATGTGTAACCTTAAATATTTGTTGGGACATATGTCCTATTGTTTTAGAAATATTTGCATTGATGTTGATGCATGTGCCCTGTTCAAACACCACGTTCATGGTGGCCTGTTGCTACCAAACATCCCTGCATGCTGTTGAATATCCACTGTCGTTCAATATATGCATGTGTTATACTTGCTGTTCAACTGTTGGAACCTTGGTGTGTTGGGTTAATGGGAATATTACTGCATGCTGTTACAACTAATCTGGAATGCTGTTGTTTATGTTGTAATTAAACGCACCTAATCACAGAACGTATGGGAAGGCCGGTTCCAGCGGACCCACCTGTCCCTCCTCAGTGGCGCGTGCACCTGGCACCAGCAGCACCGGTGCCCAGCCCGGGCTCCCCTCCTCCATTGGTCCTGTGCCACCTTCAGGTGGAAGCACTGCAGGGGATGAGGCTCACCCCCCCGTGCAAGCGTGGGCAGAGAAGGGCCACCCGTCACCCTTTGAAGGGTCCGGGCTGTGGTGCGTAGGGAGATCCAGCTTTCAGTCGCTCATCCCCTATGCCAGCTTGAGGCGAGAGTGGCACATCTCTCGGATGAGCCTGCCTGTCCTACTCAGCCCCCAGCACAGCCACCATCGAGGCTGTGAAGGTGCAGTGGTGACTGCCCATGGGTGGGGATCTCAGTTCCACTGTTACCATCTGTGGGCTCATGGGCTTGCGATTTCCAAACATCCTTCCCCGTCAATTGTGTTCACCCACCCCATGTGTCAAACTCCGCCCCTGTATGCATCTTGTTTGTCTTGTCTGTTTACCTCCCCAACCTACCTCCCCAAATATACCTACTTCCTCTACCTCACATTCCACTCTCACCTGAAAAAAAAAATAAAAAAAAAGGGCAATCTGTTCCGACAAAAAAATTACGCCCCATACATAGCTGCCACTGGACATGTAAACTGATAATTCTAATTGGCAGTACAACATATTTTGTTGTCCTCACCCCTCTCTCAGGAGTGGAAGGTTTCAAATTTCACACCAAATTTCATACATATGCACAGCTGTTGAAGGTAAAGAAATGGGCAGCTATGGACCTTCCCTACACCCATCCTGCACATCCCGAGCTGGTTTCCCTACTGTCTTTCCCTCTTTGTGCCCCCTTTTTCACCACTTTCTTATCTCCCCATTTTCTTTTCTTTAAAAGAAATTAGCACGGGGGTTAGCGGGAGTAAGCACTTTTAAGCAGTAGTTAGCGGGGGTGTGTGGGTGTGAGCTTGTGTGCGCTTAGCTAAGGATTCCTAAGTGTTGCGCAAACCCACGCAAACCCGCTTACAACCGCTTAAAAGTGCCTTAGTCACTCTGTATGACAAGGCCCTTGTGCTGCTCAGCAGCAAAATAAAATACCCTTTCCAGTCTCGAACCCGGGACCTTGGACACACCAGTCTGCATGAAGTACCACAGCAGATATACAATAATGCAGTGCTGAAAGCAATATATCATGCATTACCATGAGTGAATGTAAAGAGAAAATAGGAATGGCATAACACAAATCTTGTTCTGTGGGCCTTAACCAGCAGGTGTTGTGGAATTGCATGACATGACTGTGAAAAGAGAATCAGCCATGCTAGTAGGGAATAAGGTTACAGTAGCAGCTTATATACCCCACACAGTATCAGAGCAGGATAAACACTGGCATATTTGCATAGGTCACAGGCCAGACCTCCCAACAGTGACTGATCTACAGTGATGACCCTGATTTGTAAACAAATGTTAGCTGTGCCCCTCTGACTCCCTGTGAAATGTGCTAACAGTAGGCAGACAAGTGTTGAATCTCATTGAATGACAAATTTCAATAAGTGAGAGTAGACACCACCTGCACGTCAGAAAATATGTAGTAATACATATGCTCTGAATCCCCCAAAGTCTGAACTGCAAAATGTCTGAACTATATCACAGGTGTATCCCAGTTATATGTACCTTTTCCTGAGGCTGTTCAAATATAAACGTGAGAGTATCTGAGGCCTGGAAGAGTCAGAAACACACAGGCATATCAGCTTGTCTGCTGTTACACACTCTGCAAATAGCTGTAGAATGAATCCCATAAGCATGCCCTTATGTAGAAGTACAACACGGAAATATCAAAGGATGTAGCCATGCACTGCTAGCAACCACCTGTGACAATGCCATTGTTCAGGTGCTGAAAAGACTGCTGTGGTGCACAGTCAAAGTATACTAGGCTGACCTCTGTCTACCATCTGGATATGTCCACAGGTGGGAGCTACTCAGACAGACTACAAGCCTTCATAGACTTACAGGTACACAGCAACTCTGCACGTTCAGTAAGATAAACATCACATGATAATAAATAATGCACTCTGCAGTTCTGCACCCCTACCCAAAGGTACAATATACCCGTGTAGTCAGGCACAACCAAGGGTGTAGGTAGGCATACACAGTACAGAAATATGTCCAGTTGTCCTGAGCAGACTGTGTTAATGTCAACACAAACCACAAACTGTCCAGAAGTGAGTAACGTACTAATAACAGTATAACAGTTCACAAACAGTGCATGTGCCTGATATTCATAATTGGTAGTACAACATACTTAGTTGTCCTCACCCCTCTCTCAGGGGTGGAAGGTTTCAAATATCCCACCTAATATATTGCATATGCACAGCTGTTGCTGGTAAAGAAATGGGCAGCTATGGACCTTCTCCACACCCATCATGTACATCCTAAGCTGGTTTCCCTACTGTCTTCCCTGCTTTGTGCACCCTTTATCACCACATTCCTATCTCCCATTTACTTTTCTGTCAAAGACATGAGCACGGGGGTTAGCGGGAGTGAGCACTTGTAAACAGTAGTAAGCGGGTTTGCACCAGTGTGTACATGTGTGTGCTTAGCTTAGCATTGCTGAGATCTAATAAGCTACGCCAAGCTTAGCTTAGTATTGCTAACACAAAATGAGCTAAGCTAAGCTTAGCTTAGTATTGCTAAAATACAATAAGCTAAGCTAAGTGTAGCTTAGCATCGCTAAGTGTCGCGCAATCCCACGCAAACCCACTCACAACTGCTTAAAAGTGCCTTAGTCACTCTGTATGACAAGGTCCTTGTACTGCTCAGCAGCAAAATAAAATACCCTTGTCAGTCTCAAACCCCACACCATGGACTCACCAGTCTGCATGATGTACCACTAAGCCACAGCATATATACAATAACTTGGTGCTGAAAGGAATATAACATGCATTACAAGGAGTGAATGTAAAGGGAAAATAGTAAAGCCACAGGAATACATTGCAATAAAGAAATATAACATGCATTACAAGGA
This sequence comes from Protopterus annectens, assembly GCF_019279795.1. Taxonomy (NCBI): domain Eukaryota; kingdom Metazoa; phylum Chordata; order Ceratodontiformes; family Protopteridae; genus Protopterus; species Protopterus annectens. The sequence continues at coordinate 1,041,556,635 of NC_056746.1, forward strand.
GGAAATGTAAAGAGAAAATAGGAAAGCCATAGGAATACATTGCAATAAAGAAATATAACATGCATTACAAGGAGTGAATGTAAAGGGAAAATAGGAAACCCATAGGAATACATTTCAATAATGAAATATAACATGCATTACAAGGAGTGAATATAAAGGGAAAATAGGAAAGCCAGAGGAATACATTGCAATAACTACTGTTGTATGCCAGTTAATTCCCTAATCCCAAAATAAAGTACATACTCCCATGTATCCAGTGTTAGCATTAGGAGGTGTGAGTAAACTTACACACCGAGAAGAGTGTACTGGAAGAAGCAACAGTCAAGTTTCAGTACAACATGTATTTCACTGGCTACAACCCAGCCTCAGATATGATACATATACCAACCTTCTGACTGACACAACAGTGTCCACAGCAAACAAGCATGGCCCCCACCTTGCTAAACTGAAATGCCTATGCCTACCCAACCTATCATTTTATAGCAGTGTCCTGAAATCACAGTGCGAACTGCAATTGCCACACAGCAGGCTGCATGCAATTACTAAATGGTGGGCACCGATTGGTGCAGAGGCCATCACATGCACATGTGCAGATACCTACAAAAGCAGCCTGTACTTGCTGTCCATGCATGCCATAATATTATTGCAGTAACTGGAGAGAGAGAGAGCGAGAGAGAGAGAGAGACAGACAGACAGACAAACAAACAAACAAACAAACAGAGGCAGTTGGAGACACCAACCAGAATAAAAAAAAAAAAACAGGCAGTTGGAGACACCAACCCAAAAAAATAAATAATACAAACAGAGGCAGTTGGAGACACCAACCAGAATAAAAAAAAAACAGAGGTAGTTGGAGACACCAACCAACAAAAAAAAAAGTCAACAGGTACAACAGACAGAGGTGAGAAATACAAAGGTAAGGTATGCAACAGAGATGTATTTGCTGGCATCCGAATGATGTGTCTGAAGGGTACTCTACATACTGTGAACCCTCCATATGTGGTAGCGGTCCGTATCTATATGTATATGCAGATGTGCATAGGGCAAGGGACATACTGCAATTGTTAGTGAAGGCTGGATATATATATGTATTTGAAGGTTGCTATGTGCACATATCTATGTAGGTTGTAGTGTGTGGCATTGAAAACAGCAAGCAGTGCAGGTATATGTCATGTGGTAGTTAAATGCTGTGGGTCTGAGTTACAGCCAGTGAGGTCTGCTACAGCTGTACGGTGTGAGGACAGTGAAATGCATTCTGCACAACACTGTGCAATATTATTACATAATTATATGTCTCACAACTGTTTTATAATTGATATTCCCACCATGAAAGGTGGACAGTATTTGTGCCTATATGTGCATGTATATGTACAGCAATGGATGTTTACAAGTATGTGTGTATATATATATATATATATATATATATATATATTTATATATATATATATATATATGGGTCATTTGGTCGACAAGCAGATTTGCCCCCTTCCCCAATGTTGTGCAACCCTGGAGTTGATATATATAGTTAGGGGGGGTGTGGGGGGCTTGTCGATCAAATGAACTGTCGACCAAATAAACTGTTGACCATATGAACTGTCGACCATGTCAGGTAGACCCATGTATGTATATATATATATGTATATATATATATATATATATATATATATATATATATATATATATATATATATATATATATATATATATATATATATATATATATATATATGTGTGTGTGTGTGTGTGTATATATATATATATATATATATATATATATATATGTGTGTATATATATATATATATATATATATATATATATATATATATATATATATAGATAGATAGAGATATATACATATATAGATATATATACATATATAGATATATACATATATAGATATATATAGAGATATATAGATATATACAGATATATATGGACAGCACAGTATGGTGTATGTTCACATTCCCTGGTAACACTGTCTTGTGTGTTTCCTGTAGTCTGCACAGATTACATACCTCAGGCATAGGTATCTGTAAGTAGGGGCACACAGTACTGTAAGGTACACAGGAAATGCTCATCTGTGTCAGCATACATTTGTGTTTTGTATGAATGTCTGATGTGTGTGTAATGATGCCTGTACCATGTCCGCAATCACATGTGTGTTGCAGGGTTTGCGTGTGTACCTAGCAACATGTATACTCTGTTACAGCAGTATGCCAGCTATATTAACAACTGTGCACATATGTTAGGTAGGGGTATGGCATCAACGACTAGGGTGGGTTACTGGTTATACTGTAACTGTACTTCACATACATTGCAATGGATGACATATTTTTTCATGCATTAGCTTGATATGTACCCCCATGGCAAGGCTGTGCATTGGATCCCAAACACTGTGCCAAGTACAGGTGTATACTGGTTTGTTATATGGAGTGTGGCAGGCACTGTCAGCCAGTTGTGGGCTGAGCACTGATATGTGGTATTGAATGTGTGTATCCTCTGACAGACGAACAGATGCTATATATGGCAGTTAACTGATATCTGTACTGTATAATATTAAGTGTGCCACATGACTTGCTCACACATATCATTTACTTGTCTTCCAGGCTAATGGCTCATCAAAGGAATCCCTGCTATACAGCTGCAGAGGAACAGGAAATCCACCACAGCCTGGTTCAGCACTATACCCTGCTGTTTTCCAGGGCCAGCCAGCACCAGCAGGAGCGTACTGCACTGTGACAAGATCTTGTTCATCGGGTAAATGACATAGGCATGCATAACTGGACATATGAGAAGGTACGCCATCACTGCAGAGATTTAATTAGACATGTCCAGCGGCATGCGTCTGATATCCATAGACAACAGCTTGCCACAAGTGGTAGGGTGGCCATACATCCCCCCCTCACCAGAGTGGAGGAACTGCTCCTAAGTGTGGTGGCTCCTGGCCTACAGCAGCCACAACATCACACATATGTCATCATGAAGGTCAGAGCCACCCAGCATGGTGACATGGAGTGTGCAGGTAACATGCCCTAGCTGTAGACTACTGTTACCTGTATTGTTAGATTATGCATATGTGAGATGTGTACTGTGTTTAGCAGTTGTGCTGCCTATTGTGTGCAATACTGATATTGTGAATAGTATCTGTACACCTATGCCTGTTGTTCTACTGTAGTTTAGCACACTCACATTAGCAATGCCACAGTTGTGGCCACTGACAAACTGTGTCATATTCTTGTAGGTCCCTCTGGTGTGACAGCAGGGCAGACGACACATGCTGGTGAGTGTGTTAACACTTTAAAGTTGGTATTGAAATGTGCATGTCATAGGTGAGGTGTAGGCCATGTACACATAACACACATACGCATAATTCATGCTGTGCATGTTTGCTGTGAGACATTAAACGTCTCAGTAAAGTCAGTAGCTGTCTCAATCACATGCAATGCACAGAGCATCAGATACAAATGTGGCAACACTGTACTGCACATTGGATAGGCATAGTTGACACACATGTACACAACATAACACGTTTGTCATACAGAGTACACATCAATATGCTACACATGTAACCGGACACCCGCTGCCAGGCCACACTTCAGTATCCCACATGTCATCCACGCATCACATATATTATACCTGAGGAGTAGGGGCCTAGCATGGGGCTGTGCAACACTCTTCAACACATAACACAGTCATGTTAGGCAATGCTCCCTATTGGGCACCTCACACACCCTTGTGCAACATGGCTGTGTAATTGTGAACTTAGCCACAGCACTGCGGTTCAGGTACAGCATGCTAGGCAGTGGTCTAGCACACTTTAGTGGCCTTGAGTGACCACATGATGCATGATGATGATGGCTAATGGTACTACACCCCATACAGTTGCAATGGCCATGTCCAGGATTGGTATTCCTTCACGTACACATGCACCACTCATCCCGTGTGTGTACATAGCATGCATGTGCTACACCTGTGTCCACAATTATCTGCTACAGACACAGCCACTGCAATCAGTCATGGAAATCCATGTGACACACAGATAACACATGCAGCCATGGTATGTATACCTGTGAGTGATGGTGCACAGGACATTGCAGAGATTATAGTACTTGCACATAATGTCATGTCCTTGTACACATTGTGTTCCAGTGTGTAGGCAATCAGTGAACATGTACACACATGCACCACAGCCATGTACACTGTCATTAACTATGGCTGTCTACACACACTGCATGGACTTGATCAACACTTATTCTGCATGCTGACATGTGTGACGCTACTGTTTGCCTTGTGATACTGTCACCCACCTTCAACCACTATTGAGTATGTTTTGGATTGCTGTTGTGTGTGTGTATCTGCTGTAGTGAGGAGTGTGCATGTGTACATGTGTTCCTGTGTGCATGTGTGCATGTGTGCATGTGTTCATGTGTGCATGTGTGCATGTGCAGACCATAAAGTGTGGTTCCTGTCTTCCTCTCACAGGTGCTGAGTTAGGGGTTGGCAAAACCAGCAGGCGACCTGAAGCCACTGCCACGGATAGTGGTGATGATGACATATGTATTGTGGCACAGGGATATTTGACAAGTTCTGTCATTGGTCCACCAATCGATAGTACACAGTGTTCAACCCCATCTATGTGCACACTCATACTGCCATTACATCCCTCACCACCAATGGCCAAAGGCGAGGTACAGCCTACAGTTGGCATTGACCAGGAGAGTGTGGTACCCATGGCACTTGCATCCCCTCACAGCAGCCATAGCCGTAGACCCAGAATGATACCACATAGGTGGAGGTCTGGGGGTTCTCGGGGGAGCACCACTGGTCGTATTGCCCCTGGCAGGCGTGCTCTCACAGGTCTTATGATGACCACTATGTTCCGGGCTGTAATGCAGGCTCAGGCACGTATGGAATGGTACACCAGGCAGGGACTTAGGGAGCAGAGGGCACATTACACCACTATCAATGACAGCATCTGTGACCTTGCTGGTGCCATCCGGACTTACACTGAGGTCATTGATAGACGTTGGGGGGAGACAATAGATGCCCTCCACAACATGTCTTCCTTGAGCCAGGACCGTGCAGGATGGTTGCGATGTCGACGCGGACACATGCCAGCAACAGCAACAGCTGGCATTGGTCACAGACAGCCCACAGTTCACAGCCGCTCCCGTAGTGGCAGTACCAGCCCCAGCAATGCTGGTGCTGGCCTGTCCATTGACCGTCCCAGTAGACCACATGCACTTGGCTCTGGCCAATCCCAGCAGGGACATGGGTCCAGTTGTCATGCCTCTGCCTCTGATGACAGTACCCAGTCAGGGTTGGTACCCGATGCTATCCCTAGCACCCCTGCCAGGCACAGGTACTGTGTCCATGGCCGGAGACAGTGATCTGAACAGCCTAGCAGGTACAGTCTGTGGCTGTCCCACAAACCACCGTATATGGCAGCCACATGGCGGAGCTGTGTGCATGCAGACACACACACATTAAGCAAACAACTAGGGCTCACACATACACACACACATTACATCAACATTGGCCCATGCTGTACTGTTGCCCTCACACACACACACACACACACACACACACACACACACACACACACACACACACACACACACACACACACACACAGACATGTAGATTGGATGGGTCAATGTCAGGCTCTGGCAAACAACAAAATGCCCTTTGCATATTATGATACCTGTGCCGCCTCCTGTCATCTGCATTATTGATGGAATGACATTCTAACATGGTGCTGATGCACAGGGTGACATTATAACAGTTTAGCAATAATACCAAGTTGTCAACAAGAAAGTGTAACTACATCCTTGTAGGTATATCTGAGCAGACAGTATGCATCAAAGCTCTGATTGTCAATGTAGCATTGTTTACACCACTGTTAGGTCTGAGTATGTATTATCCACTCATGTGCCACTTGGCTGATGCGTGATGTGTTGCCAGCATGTATTAGTGAGTGGACAGTACGTGTGCGATGTGTGCAGTACAGATTAGCAAGTGTACATCTGTGAACATGGTGGGTGCACACTGTCTGGATGTACATGCATAGTGGACACATGGGATGTGTGGCATACCCTGTTGTACACATTGTTAACATCTCATAGCATCTTTCAATGGCCAGTATGCATTCTACTACAGTTATGTACTAACATGGGTAGACGTGTGTATGACATGGGTTGACACTATGCTGTGGGTGATACCGTTAATATCTGTCAATGATTTGCAGTCTGCTAGTATACACAACCTCAACAGCATGACTATAAGCAATCATTGGATGATGTCCTGACAAATGACACACAGCAGTAGGGAACCCTGTATCAATTGGATCCTTCCAGTGCTACACTATAACACTAACCAGTGGTAATGACTGCCACCCATTACTGTGACCACACCTGTGTGTCATATAGCTCCCTTAGGTACATGCAGACACACCAGGGATGTGTCCATCCAAATATGGGAATGCATGGATTGGCCTACAATTCATTCCCTGAATGGGACGCATATCCTACACAAGGGTATCATACAGACAGATACCTGTTGTCTGATACATGCTGTATAGCAGTAAGCCGACTATGGCATAGTCATCCTCATGTACTATACATACTATCCCGTCAGTACCACACAGGTGGTAGCCCTCAACATGTATGTTGGGTACCATTGTGTACATACAGACCCATGTTATGTCATGTGTCCCTTGATATCCACATATCCATAGGTATTGTGGAGTCCCAAGGTGTATCACATAAGACATTAGAGGCCTGAATGCATATCCACAAGGTAGTTGTACACCAATAGAGTCTGTCCATTCTTGGCAGACTTTGTTGTGTATGACCATGTTTGACATATACCCCAGGCATATACCCTCACTCACACTACTCTTAAGTAACTGTCATGGGTGTGTGTCCCACAGATGACCTTGACCACAGAACACGACAGTGGACGGCCGTGTCACATACATACATATGTGACCTACGATCTGAGAAGCAGCGGCACAACCTGTCAATGGAAACAAATGTATTCATGTAGTATGGAGGCTTCACACCTATGTACTGATTGAGGGGACATGTACACATATATATTTGCCACGCAGATACCTGATGTGTGCAATGCACTTACAGTTATCATCATACTATGTCATACCATGGTAAAAGCAAAACCCACACTGCATTGATCAACAGTGTAACACACTGTCAGCATTTGCAGGATTCAAACCCCTACCTAACTATGTTATGATACTAGAGAGAAACACATTAACACAGCGTGTTATTTGCTTTACTGGCTGGTTTCTTTTCTTCTGCTGTATTTGTAGGATGGTGACATCATCAGACTTTCCAAAGAGGAATGTACCTCTTTTAGTGTGTTTTCACAGTCTCCTAAAAGGACACTCCTTTCAAAGACAATTGCACACATACACCCCCCACACACACACACACACACACACTGTTTGTAAGATTCAAACCCCTACCTAACTATGTTATGATACTAGAAAAAGACACATTAACACGGCACACTATTTGCTTTACTGGCTGGTTTCTTTTCTCCTGCTGTATTTGTAGGATGGTGACATCATCAGACTTTTCAAAGAGGAATGTACCTCTTTTAGTGTGTTTTCACAGTCTCCAAAAAGGACACCCCTTTCAAAGACAATTGTACACACACACACACTTTGCAGGATTCATACCCCTACCTAACTATGCTATGATACTAGAACGAAACACATTAACACAGCGCGCTATTTGCTTTCCTGGCTGGTTTTCCTTCTCCTGCTGTATTTGTAGGATGGTGACATCATCAGACTTTCCAAAGAGGAATGTATCTCTTTTAGTGTGTTTTCACAGTCTCTAAAAAGGACACTCCTTTCAAAGACAATTGCACACATACACCCCCCCCCACACACACACACTTTGCAGGATTCAAACCCCTACCTAACTATGTTATGATACTAGTGAGAGATGCATTAACACAGCGTGCTATTTACTTTATTGGCTGGTTTCTCTTCTCCTGCTTTATTTGTAGGATGATGACATTATCAGACTGGACATGGTGATGTATGTACACTTTGTTTTATGCCATTCCAGGAATGGTGCATGTGGGTCAGCAGGTGTCAACAGCTTGAACAAGACCTCAGAATCCTTACCTTGTGTGATCTATCTGTGTACACATTGACATTCCGTCATATGTCAACACATATTTATGCACAGCTTGTTGGTTTTGTGGATACTACATGTGTCTGGGATGTTGATAAAGGGCTATTCAAAGTCTATGTGACACATGTGTAGATGTGTTCATTGATGTATGCCCTGGGTGGCTGCCTTGCAAACAGTCTAGCATGTTTGGGAACCATGATCCGCACATGAACATACCACAGTTGGTAGGGTTGTGTGTATGCCAGCTTCCAATAGCTCTGTTTATGACTGCAAATATGATGGACTCCATGACCTTGCAGATCAGACCTCATAGGCGTACTGGACTTGACTTCCCATGGTGTGTTTTGCACCAACACTTGTGGGAAGTGCCATATGTAGCTGTGACACATTCAACGGTTCCACATCCTGTGTAGGGGGTGAGGCTCAGCTGACTGTTCAGGGGCATGATCTGTTTGTTCTGTAGTTTGTGCTTGACACATATTGGGAATCAATGTATTCCACCTGCTGCTATGCTTTTGGCAGAGGGGGTGGCTGCTCATCCATTCTACATGTGATATCTCCTGGTATGTTGATGTGGACTATTGTCAGTGGGGGATGGGTATGTACATATGGGCCTGTCTGTCATGATGTCAGCATTGTCACTCAGGAACAGTTGGCCCTGACTCAGGACATATATGGCTGTACATTGATATTTATGACATAGCTGAAGGAGGTATCATGATTCAGTCTGGACTCCTTCTCAGCTACTCTTTTACAAAACACCAACGAACATGAGCACTAATCCCTGTTATACTCTTTTACATGCTTAACACCCTACTGATCCTTTGTGATCAGGCTACAGAGTATGTCATGATAATATCCTGGCATGTCCAGGGGTCGGTTTTGTGTGTACTCTTCAGTCCAGCTGGTGGATATTGTGATACTGACACAATGTCACATCTGCCTCATGTACACAGACAACCCTCTCCTCCTCCCGACAAACTCAGATATATGTGTGAGATGCACCTATATAGACATACAGGGAGCTGAACTCTCTCGACCCAAGACTGGCACAGTCTATCAGGTGGTGAAGGTAACCACACACACCACATATCAGTCTCACATATCCTCTAGCAACAGCACTCAAACCACATTAGCACACATAGACATACTTGGATGCTGTAAATGTACTCTACCTAAGCAGCAGAGACCTCCAAAGCAGACACACACACACCTGCTACCCCACTACAATACCCACATATCACAATGTTCACAATGTCAGTGCCACACAGTCACTGCCCCTTGGGCTAAACAACACACCTAATACACTTGTAATAGGCAACACTTATTGTCAGACACACTGACGTACCACTCACCAGCCCTAACAAGGAAATAGTCACTTTGGGCTGTCTGTTGGGTGCCAGGATCTGCCGCATAACACAGGCAGTCAGGTCACTCCAAAGCAAGTACAAGACTGGCACCATCATTGTCCATGCTGGTGTGTATAACCTCAGACGTTACTCCCTTGACCACATGACATGATACATGGAGGAACACTCTGATCATGTAGCCCAGGCCAATATGACCCTGACCTTGTCTAGCATCTTACACCCACCAATTATGATGTCACAGTATATGGACACACATATAACATTTAACAGTTGCCTAACACATTTGTTTCATTCATAGGGGATACAGTGTCTGTCAGCATATGGTGACATGCTCAACATGCCACATAGCTTCACTATGGACAGCTTGCACCTGTCACCCTTGGACTTGGGAATGCTGGCTAAGGCTCTTGCTACCACCATAGTGCCTTTTCTAAGCAGGGCTCAGAAGACAAACCCACTTCCATAGACATTACAGGTTAAATGAAACTAAGGGTAATGCTGCTCAACAACAGTTGTGTTAACCTCATATTGTGGCCACTCAGGACTCTCCTCAGTATGGAGGATAGCAATATCTGTGCACTGACAGACACCTAGTTTAGGCTCGCTTATGTACGCCAGCACTACCAGGTTATGTTTCATACCATGCTGTCTGACAGCAAGACTTGGAACAGACAACACAACTAGGGGGAGTATCCATATACATCACAGATACACACACCTCCAGGTTAGTAGCACTGCACAAAGCATCACAGACCATACATATACAACTACCATTGTGCAATACTGCCTTTTAGTTTGTTGCCTGCTACAGAACACACTCCCAAACGCAGGAACCACACTTGGCTTTCATGGGAACTATGGAGAATATGACGGTCTCTACAAACACCATTATATTGTGTGACTTCATATACACAAATATTGACTGGGGATACTACTCAAGCCCCAACACCCTCACCCAACAGTTGCTACAATTTATGGACTCATATGCTATGGCACAACCAGTCAGCACAGCCACAAGGGGGAATACATATTGGACCTGATCATTACCAACATGGGGACTCTATGTTCCACACCAGCGATATACCCCTCATTGGTAAGGTCAGAACATACATGTATCTCACAGGACATACATATACCCTCCACACACCCATCATGGGTAATCTTGGTGAACTTCTCATGAGCCAACATCTCACTTCACCGAAGCAAGGTGGTATCCTTCAGAGATCCTGGGACAGTGGCATATATGGCTCACACTGCCGCATCCTTTACATACACATTCTATGGACACCTAGTGGACTGCATGGATTGTGCTATCCCAAATAACAACAGGACCCACTACTACAATGGCAGGGGACCTGTCTGGTAGACCCCAGCCTTTAATAAGCTGCACAACATCAGGAGGAAGCTATTACATGATAGAGCACAATCTCAGACTGGGAAGGCATCTGTGATCTGTACTAGCAGACAGCTACAATCACTCATGGACTTTTCTAAGGGCCGCTTCTACCAGACAATTGCAACAGACACATAGGACTATCACACGGCCTTCTTCAGTTATATCAGGAACCTGGGTGGACACTCACTGATATGCTGTGAGTTACTGCATACTGACTAAACCTTCCCTGAACCCACTGGCATTGCCTACATCCTGGCAAACAGGTTCAGTGCAGATGTCTCCCACCCATCCAACCTAAGGAGCAACTATCCATCCCAACAGAGTATAACCTCCCTGACATCACACATTAACAGGTGAGTGCTGCCCTCCCCACAGCGTACATCACAATATCAATGTGACCAGATGGTGTCCCAGCCTGCATCCTACACGAGCATCATGACAAACGCAACCCTCACATTACATCACTGTTCAATATCAGAGTTACCACAGGATATGTACCCATTGAATGGCATACTGCAACAGTGGTCCCGCTCCACAGAGTTGGTGCCACAAGGGACCATAGACAATATTGCCCTATAAGCCTATGTAACCTGTTCTGCAATGCTATGGAGCATATTGTCATAGGACTCATACACATAGACATCAGGAACCTACAGACACTGTGTCCTACACATTTCAGCATTGTTGTGGGCAGATCTTGCCTCTTGAACCTGTTTGTATTCTTTAAATGGCTAACAGGTCCATTGACATAGGGACGGCTGTCCACACAGCCTACCTGAACCTTGCAAAACCCTTCAACACAATAACCCACTGGGTCATTATGCATAGGCTCCCCAGCGTCAATATGGACACATATCTCACACAATGGATTGATACCTAGATCAGGGATAGCACCCACATGGTCAGAATTGCAGGTGCCATGTCTGACTATACACCAGTTACACATGGCATCCCAAACGGCTTGGTCCTGGGACCTCTCTTGTTCAGTATATATATTTGTCTTACGTACAGGCTACCACTGGGGAATATGGCTGAACATGTTTGCACTTGACTGCAAACTGGGTGCCATGATCAACTCTCCAGCTGCCACATGCATACTCAGGGTCTCACAGAGATGGATGACTGGTGCCTGAGCCATGGCCTACAGCTAAATGCCATTAATTGCATAGCCATCCCCTTTGGGAGTAACAACATGCCCACACATTACCACATAGGTAGTACTCCATTACATATGGTAGGAGTTGTTAGGGGTTTGGGGACATGACTTGTTCGTACTGTCGCCTTTAACATTCACGTTGCCAAAGTGGTTGGACACACCTTCTATGTGGGCCACCTTATCCCATATGGTTTCACATCTAGATTGAGTGAGGTCATTGTGCCCCTATACTCATCACATCCATGCTTGGTTACAATGCCACATTTGGGGTGTACCTTACCTGACACCTGCAGCAACTGTACTGGCCACGGAATGTCCTCACCAAGCAAATCTAGGGACTCTCACAGATGCCTGCATAGTTCAGATGCAGTAACTCCAGCTCTACTCAGTCGCTTACCACCTACTCAGACATGATGTGTGCCTGTTGTTTACAGATATACCCAACCCAGAATTACTGGACATGCTCCACCTCAGGATATCCAACTCCCTTGGTGCTACACACTCCTGGGACGTATACTTCAGCACAGATTTTAATAGGACATTGTGGAGGGACAGATTCTTATCCCTGAGGCTCCACTCACTACAGAATGTAATCCCAGTTTTACATAGGCAGAGCCACCCACTGACCACCTACTGGAGACATCTTGATGACTGTATGGGTGATTGTATATTTACTCTTGGGATATCTTCTGTGTCCCTGCTAGACAGAGGCACACTAGCCTAAACGTACATGGGCTATCTTGTGTGACATACTATTCACACACACAGTGTAGTAATCTGACAGGGTTGTGAATGCCAAACACACTCTGGCTAGGCTTGTACATGCCCTAGGGCAGATAGCCTAGTATTGACCTCTGAACCTATGCTAATGTTCAAGATGCACAATGTTTATTGCTGATACTGTTTGCAGGTCTTTATCATCTTTGCTTTACCAGTTTCCATGAACAACTTCGGTATCTGCAGAACATATTTGATTATGACAGGGTTCTACTATATTATAGATATGTGTGTTGTCAGATAACTGCGTGCACAGGGCAGATTGCTGTATAGTCACAGGTTCCTGGGTTAACACATGCAACTGCCAGATATGCGTGGCCCACTGCTGTACTCAGACATGGCCTAAGTGTGTGAGCATGCCCAGTGTGACCCTTTAGTATGCTATCTGAGGTCCACTACATTTGTTGATGTGTGCGAACATGACCAATATTAACATTTATACTGTGTGTGTTGGAAGTCAGGTTCTGTTCTCACTGCAGGACTGTCCTTTGTGTCATAACTCAACAAGGATTATGCTGTGCCTGCAGGGTTTCCATGGAATACTTTGCATAGACTTATCAACATTCCGTCATACAGGTGGACCACTGTAATGCTGTCATGGTTTAGTGGTTCAGTACTTTGGCTATAATGCACAGTATCCTGGGTTCGAGGACCATCACTGCTTTATATTTTCATACTGAGCAGACCAGACTGCTTAAGGGCCTGTTAAGCTAATATGAGCATGTTGGCTTTTGTTCAGCTATGCCCTACTTAGACCAGGCTTGTCCAACATTGCTGGACGTTGCCCAGTATTACTGAACATTGACCACAGTTGTGCTAGTTGGCGTGTGGGATTTTGTTTGCATATACTACATGGTGGTAATTGCTGTTTAGCACTGCTTTATATTGCTTAACACATGGCATTCATGCCTTAGGTGGTGCTGCAGGGCTGCCTATGTCGGATGCACATACTACACTCCCAGCACGTTTAGAAGCAGGTAGTGTCAACTTAGGCATCCCTTTTACTTTATGTGCAAGTCGGAGAGAGGTATAATTTCCAGAGTTCCTACTGAGCCAGTGTATGTGCTATGCGTTGCCTCTTTGCCAAGGCCAAAGCATACTGGGCATGCCTCCTTCTGCCTACTGGGGCAGGCTCAGGTTGTTCCTCCTCCGAGGCACACTCTGCCTGTGATGGCCTTGGCAATTGTGGGGGGCTGTTTGGCCCAGGCCTATGCTGGTCCTGCTGCAGCTGTTTTTGCAGGATCATATTATGTAGCATAGCACATACTATGACAATTTGGGTATATGTAGTTGGTGAGTACTGCAAGGCTCCACCAGATGTGTCCAGGCACTGGAACCGTGACTTGAGCAGCCCAAACACATGCTATATTACATTACGTGTTTGTGCGTGTGCCTCATTATGGTGTTCCTGTTCAGGTGTGTGGGCATTTCTGATGGGTGTCATCAGCCACTGCTCCAGTGCATAGCCAGCATCGCCCACTAGGTGACCATGTGGGATGTCCCCATTGGCAAATATCTGATACAGCTGTGTCAGATGCCAGATATGGGAATCATGGTAGCTTCCAGGGCAGCCTGCACACACATTCAGTATTATGCCCTGGGCATCACACATGACCTGGCAGTTGATGGAGGGGAAGTCCTTGTGGTTGAAGTAGACTCTACCCCGCTCGCTGGCTGGTGCTTTGATGCATATGTGCGTGCAGTCTATTGCACCCACTACCTCAGGGTATTCCACTATTTGCTGGAAGAGACACATATTACTGGCCAATACCTCACGGGAGTTGGGGAAATATACATGATCACCAACATGTGCTGACATGGCATTCAGAAACTGGTGTAGTACCCTGGATGCTGATGCCTGTGATATCCCCATCATATCACCAGTTGGTCTCTGGAAGGTACCTGTTGCTAGTATTCTTAGGCCAACACATACCTTGGTTTCCACTGGGATGGGTTCCCCTCTGTTGGTTCTGTATGTGAGGCGTGGCCTGCACAGATCAACAATTTGCTGCAGGAGGTCTCTGTCCACTCTATAGCGCTACACTATCTCCAGCTCATGTAGCCCCTGGTAGGTTACCCTGAGCCTGTACACTCTTCTCTGTCTCCTCATTGTGGGTTTTCCTTCAGCATTTCTATTGTCATCACCCTCAGCATGTTGCATATGTCGCCTTATAACAGCAATGGCAGCCCCTAACATTTCTTTGTCTCAGTAAAGCTTTTTCAGTTTTCACTTCTATTAGCTTACTGCAGTGTCTCTTATGAGAAACATATTGGACTGTTGTTTGCAGAGTTTTAAGTGCTAGGCTGAGCTGGGCTAGTGTACTGCCTGTGTAATTGCCTGGTTCTGACTGTTTTCACCTGCTAGCTCTGCTAGTACTCCCTGGTAGCTTCCTACTATTTGTTGTGCTTCCTTTTTCCTTTCTGTTTCCTCGGGGGGGATGCCGCGCAGACAAGCGCAAACACACGCACAGCTGCTAACACGTGCGCACACATGCTTACACGGACTAAAACTTGCTTATTCAGGTTAAACCGCACGCACACCAGTGCAAATGCGCTTACAGCTCTTTAAACAGCCTTATACATGCTTACTCCGGCTTAAACGAGTGCACTCACGCTTACACGCGCACACACTGTCTTACTCGGGTTTACACGCGCACACACGGGCGCATACCCACTCAACAAGAAACTTTGGTGTTATCTACTGCATACACCTTCCATTTCTTGGCTTTCCCTAGCCTACCTGTTGACACACCTCTTTCCATGATGTATAAATGACAGCTGACACATGCCACTCTGCTCCAATGAGCTTCACTTCTTTCATACATACCCCCCTCGTGATGTCACCTATGTTCTACTCTGTTTCTCCCCATATCCTACTCCTACACTCCACTGACTGTCCTCATTTGCTATGTAAACTTGCAATTTACTATCCTAACACTAATTTACATAGGATTGCCTACTAATGCTTGCTTACATGTCTTAGACTGAGCTTCCCCCCTTAGCAACCACTACTCGGTGGCCATGTTGTCTTCAGCCTGCCACTCCCTTGCATTGTACATTAACAATTTCTACAAATTCAACATTTGTGGGTTTTAATTTTCAGTATTCTGGGTTTTAGAGTGCACCCCATTTGCGCGGCGCTGCGCTACTCTTAAACATCTGAAATCGGCGAAAAAAATAAAATATTTTTATTTTCATATTGCATCAGGAAACATTTCCAATGGCCATATATTTGGCCATTGGCATGCTTCCTGCACTGGATGCAACCTTTATTTGGAGCTGTCATGGCTCCGTTTTGCTATTTGCAGAATGGTACTCAGTTGTCAACTGAGTACATTTCTGCAAATAACCTGCTCTTACTCGGACAGGTACGGGTTTCCTGAATCGCAAATCTACCGCATTTGCATGCCTTTCACCTGCAATTGAGGTAATTTGCATATCCCTGCCCTGTCCATGTAAGAGCCATTTTAGGAGCTCTCATACACCCCCTACAGGCTGTTCCTGGATCGTTCGTCAGACATGATGGCTGTATGGAGTCTTACTCTACTCTTAGACTCCGTGCAAGCCATCGTGAATCCGGCCCATATAGTATAAATGTTTATACTGGGCGTGCTCACACACTCCAACAAATGTAGTGGATTTCATTCAGCATCACACTGAAAGGTCATACTGGGCATGCTCACACACATGCCAAATACGGAGGTGATAATAAGGGATCTATGGACAAATGTGGATAGACATCTGTACTTCCAGAAACACATTCACAAAGTTGTCAGAAAATCAGGCTATGTGTTCATATAAACTGCCAAGGTCTGTGCATGTAGGTCAAAAGAGGTTCCCAGTACTCATCAGTCATCAGACCCGTCAGAGAGTAGCACAACACACTCGCGATGAATCAGACTAGGCACATTCAACAGCCAGAAAGACCACTGAAGTACCCTAACAAGAGGATTACTGGCCTCAAACAGTTGCCCCATGCAACAAGACTGAATGTAACCCAATCTGTACTCTGTTGCATACTGTTTACGCAGGAGATCTGTGCCCAACAGACAGGTCCATGTCATGGCTACACTCAGATCTGTACTGTTACAGCTCAATGGCACTAAATATACAGACCCAACTGATATTGCCAACATCCTTGCAGATAGGATCACTGTTAACTGTACCCCCTCTCACCCATGAAAGAGCACACCTCTATAATGGAAGACTGCAAAGTTGCTTTCATCATGGCTGCACAGGTAAAAACACTCTCCAAAGCCAGTATCACAGCAGCAATGGGACCAGATAACTTCACAGGCTGTGTTTCACACAAACCACAGAATGAACAGGCACCACACTGACGTACCATGTGCAGTCATAGCCTCACCTCATGCTTTGTGCCTGTTGAATGGTGCACAGTGATGGTTATCCCACTACACAAGGGTGGAGATACCACAGACCCCAGGAACTAGTGCCCCATTAGCTCTTCGAGGCCATGGAATGTATCATCATACAACATATAAACAATTACATCTGTAATCCCCAAACCCTTGACCACAACCATGTTGGGTTTGTAAAATGCAGATCATGTCACCTAAACCTGATAGATGACATTGAAGCAGTCAACAGAACCATCGACAAGGGTAAGGTGGTTCACACAGCCTATGTTGATCCTGCCACAGCTTACAACACCACCCCACACTCTGGAAATATAGATAAACCCACTACAGTAGGTATAAATTGCTATGTCACAAGATGGGTTGCCAACAGGCTTACTGACAGAACACACAATGCGAAAGTAGCAGACTCCAAGTATGACTTTGGACAAGTGATGAGTGCAGTACCACAAGGTCCAGTCCTGTGTCTTGTCCTGTTTAGTAACTACATCCCTGAAGGAAACTTTAACATGGAATGTCTGTGGCTACAGAAGTTACCAGAGGACTGCAAACTAGGAGCCATAATTATAAACACTAAAGATGTGGACATCCTACAAAAGGGCCTCACTTAGACAGATGGCTGTTGTCAAAGCCATGGGCTCTAGCTCAGTGCCAAAAGGTGCATTGTCATCCCCTTTGTTAAAACTTCTGTAGCCAAGAACTGCAACATAGGCAGTAGTATATCTAACACTGAAAGTTTGACAAGGGACCTTGGGTCACAGGTGTACACTGGACACAAGTGTGATAATCACATCCCCACGTAGTCAGGAAACCCTGCTATGTGGCACCCCTCATCACAAAATGTGTCTCATGCAGGATAGAAGAGGACATTGTTCTCCACTACTCATCACTCACTAGAACTATAATAGAGTACAACGCCACTTTTGCTATGTACCTCACAAGACAACTACAACAACTGTAAAGCCTGCAGCAATACCCCCCAAAGAGCATTAGCGGCCAGAAATACATGCCATACACAGACCATCTCAAAATGCTCCATCTGTACTCCCTTGCATATCACCTACTCAGATGTGTTCACTGCCTAACATACAAAGCTATGTCAAACGCAGAGCTGTTGGACATGCTCCACGTAAAACACTCAAAATCCCTCTGACCTTCAGATGCAAAACCATGAGTGAAATACAAAAGGAAGGGGTGTACCCATTTACCTTATGGATACCCACACCTTCAGGTTAGTGGCACAGCATGAGGCCTTGGAGACCACACAAGTGCAACTAACATTGGGCAAAGCTGCTCATCAGATTGTAGCCTGCTACAGATCACTTCCTTATCACAGGAACCTCACTCAGTATTCCAGAGAACAGTGGAAAATATAGAGGTCCTATCAAACACCATTATATGAGGTGATTACAACTACCTAAACAGTAAGTGGGAGAATTACTTGTGTACAACGTCCTTTTCCCAATGTTTCCTAGAGTTTAAAAGCTCTAACACCCTGGAATGGCTGGTCACCATGCCCACTAGAGGTGACACCATAATGGACATGATCATCACCAACATGGGGTACCAGTGTTCCACAACAGAGATAAAGCCCTCACTGGTAATATCAGATCATAAAGTAATCACAGTGGACATCCACATCCCACCCCCTCACCCAGTCAATGAAACCACCGTGAAGACATTTTCAAAAGCAAACTGCACATGTCCCAAGACAAAAGTGGAAAGTTCCAAAGACCTGTTGCTGTAGGATAATGGTACACAATCTGCCAAATCATTTACAAGTGAATCCTGTGAGCATCTACAGGGATGCATGAATCGAGACATCACAAATAAAACCAAGGTGCACTTCTCCAAAAATAAGAAAACAATCTGGTGGTCATTGTCCATAAATAAGCTAGACAACAGAAGGAGGAAACTAACACCTGATAGAGCCAACTTCACTAAAGGAAAGGCATCACTGATCATTATTAGGAAGAAGCAATGATCGCTCGTAAAATAATTCAAGCACACTTTCAAAAGACAAATTGCCAAGGACTGTAAGAATGACAACCACAAGTCCTGCGGTAGCTATACCACACATGTAGGTGTCAACTTCCAAATTTGCTGTCAGCTACTGGAAAATGGCAAGGAATACACTGAACCAACTTTCATTGCCCACATCCTGGGGGACAAGTTCAATGCAAACTTCCCCCCATCACCCCCAAAAGAGCCTGTGTCCATCACAGAAGGATGCAGAGCCCCAGACGTCATGGACATGCAGGTAAGGACAGCCCTCTCCAAAGCCAAGAACACAGCATCAATTGGACTGGATGGTGTCCCAGGCTGCGTCTTACACTAGGCCCAAAAGGAACCACACCCTCACCTACATTCACTGGCCAGACTCAATAGTACCACAGGGTATGTACACAAAGAATGGCATACACCAACAATCATCCAGCCCCTCAATGGGGGTGCCACAACAGAACCTGGAAACCATTGCCCTATACGTCTACTCAGCCTGGTCTACAAAGCTATTGAGCAAATTGTCATGGAGCACATAAACAGTGACATTGGGGACCTCCATACACTGGACTCTACACAACCCCACCTTGTTAAAGGCAGACCCTGCCTCCTAAACATAGTTGACTTACTACAAACAGTTATCAAGGACATAGATGGAGGTGAAAGTAGTCCACACAGCCCACCTGGACCTCACTAAGGACTTTTTACACAATTCCCCACTCTGTCATCATGGACATGCTTACCAGCCTTAACATCAACAGCTATGTCACAGGATGTGTGGCCAAGTGGCTCACAGATCAAACACACATATTCAGAGTTGTGGGTGCCATGTCCGACTCTAAGACAGTCACAAATGGCATCCTGCAGGTCTTGGCCGTGGGACCCCACGTGTTCAGTAGATACTGCTCAGAGGTACAGGCAAGCATGGGAGGAGTATGGCTGAATAGGTTTGCAGATGACTGCTAATTGTGGTCCATAATTGACTCTATGGCTGACACACACATCCTCCAGAAGGGGCTTACAGAGACAGATACCTGGTGTCAAAACAATGCCCCAAGAAGAATGGCAAAGAATGCATAGTCATCCCATTTGGCTAAAACAAAGTGCAAACAAATTACCACATAGGTGGTACTCCAGTATGTATGGAGAAAGTCATGAAGGCCCTGGGGACACAGTTAGATAGTACACTCTTCTTTGATGATCACATGTCCAAAGTGTTTAGACATTCCTTCTGTGTAGCCCACCCAATGTCATCTAATGTAACCCACTTTGTCTAGTCTGATGATGTCACCAACCTGCAAATATACCTGTGGAAAATAGAGCTCACAACAATGTGTATAGTGCGTCGTGTAAATGCGTATTCCTCTAATATCATAGACCAGTTAGGTAGGGGTTTGAATCTTGCACTTGACAAGTGCGTGTGTTTCTGTTTGTATGTGATCTCCTTGGAGAAGAGCAACCTTTTTGGAGAGTACTCATACACCTTAAAAGTGGTATACTAATCTTTGTCAGGTCTGATGATGTCACCATCCTTCAAATATACCTGTGGAAAAGAGAACTCGCAGTAATATGTATAGCGTGTTGTGTAAATGCGTACTCCTGTAGTATCATTAACCAGTTAGGTAGGGGGGGTTGAATCCTGCATATGACATGTGTGTCTGTGTGTAATAACCTTGGAGAGGAGAAACCTTTTTGTAGAGTAGTAGAACACCTTACAAGTGGTATATTTATCTTTGTCAAGTCTGATGATGTCACCATCTTACAAATATACCTGTGGAAAATAAATATCCCAGTAATGTGCATAGCATGCCATGTTAATGTGTACTGTTCTAGTGTCGTGAAGTAGTTAGATAGGTGTTTGAATCCTGCACTCGGTGAGTGTGTGTGCTCTATGTGTGTGGCACTGTTGGTCAATGTATAGTGGGTTTTGCTTTTACTACTGTATGACATATCAGTATGCATTGCACATGTGAGGTAGCTGTGATGTGATGTATATGTTAGACCGGTTCTAACGCAGCAAAGTCTGTCAATGATGACTATTCATTATAGGTGTACAACAACCTTTGTTGATATGCATGCAAACCCCTTATTGCTTATGTGATATCGAGGTATTTCAAAATACCTTAGGAAATGTGATTATCAAAGGAGAGATGACGTAACACTTGGTTGAATGTACACATCAGTACCTGTTCATCATGCTGGTGGCTACTACCTATGTGGTACTGTGGGAATACTATGTTCCATAAAGGTGGATGACTATGCTTAGTTTGGATAATAGCTTTATAGCATGGGTTTGACAACAGTTATCTATCTGTATGGTACCCTTACGGAGGATGTGTGTGTCATCTTGAGAATGCATTATAGGCCACAGTATGCATTACCAGACGTGGATGGACATATCCCTACTGTGATTGCTTGTCCCTAAGAGAGCTATATGCCAAACAGGAGTGGTCTCAGTAATGGGTGCAGGTGAATACCACTGGTTACCTGCATAGTATAGTACCTGAAGGATCCAAATTTTGCTGTATGTCCTACAGCTGTGTGTCAGTCATGAAGACATCATCTAACGATTGGTTATGGTCAAGCTGTTGAAGTTATGTATACTACCAGAATGCAGAACAGTGACAGATAGTAACGGTATCACCCACAGCACAGTGTCAAACCATATCATACACACATGTGTAGTCAGGTTCCGAAATGTGTGTAGTACAATGCATACTGGCCACCAATAGAAACTATGTAGTGTTACTATGTAATACAGGGCATGTCACCCTGCCCATGTGTCCACTAAGCATGTACATGCAGACAGTGCACCTCCACCAAGTTCACAGATGTACACCTGCAAATCTGTGCTACACACATCCCACACATACTGTCCACTCTATAACACATGCTGCCAATACTACACACATCAGCGAAGTGGCACGTGGGTGGACAATACACTGTTTTAACTAACACTGATGTAAACAATACTACAATGACAATCATAGCTTTAATGCATCATGCCTGCTCAGCTACACCTTCAAGCATATCATTACACTCTAATGCTGACAACATGGTAACATTGATGTACTGCTATAAAGTCACCCTGTGCATCAGCACCATGGTAGCCTGTTCCTGCATCGATGTTACAGATGACAGGAGGTGGCACAGGTTTCATCATATGCACAGGGTGTGTTGTTGGTTTGTCAGAGGCCTACAGTGAGCCATCCAATCAACATGTATGCGTGTGTGTGTATGTGTGTGTGTGTGTGTGTGTGTGTGTGTGTGTGTGTGTGTGAGGGGCAAGAGTACTGCTATGGGCCAATGTTGATGTAATGTGTGCGGGTATGTGTTAGCCCTAGGAGTCTGGTTCTTGTGTGCATGTGTCTGCATGCACACAGTTCCACCATGTGGCTGCCATATATGAGTATTTGTGGGACAGCCACAGACTGTACCTGCCAGGCTTTACAGATCACCATCTCTGACCATGGATATGGTACCTGTGCCTGGCAGGGGTGCTACTGACACTATCAGTTACTAAGCCAGACTGGGTACTATCCCCAGAGGTAGATGGATGTACACTGAACCCAGGTCTCTGCTGGGACTGCCCAGAGCCATGTGCATGTGGTCTTCTAGGACATTCTATCGACAGCCCACCCCCAACATTGCTGGGTCTGGTACTGGCACTACGAGAGCGGCTGTGACTTGAGGGATATCCGTGGTGACTGCCAGCTGCTGATATTGGTGGCATACGTCCACGTTGATGACTCAACCATCCTGCACTGTCCTGACACATGGGCATGACATTACAGAGGACATCTAATGTCTCTCCTCAATGTCTATCTGTGACCTCAGTGCAATGATGGATGGCACCTGCTAGGTCATGGATACTGTCAATTACAGTGGTGTTATGTGCCCTCTGTGCCCTTAGTCCCTGTCTGATGTACTGTTCCATATGTGCCTGTGCCTTCATGACAGCCTAGAACATGCATGACGTTGTCAGACCTGTGGCACATCTGCCAGTGGCATGATGAGCAGCAGTGCTCTGAAGAGAACCCTTGGACATCTGCCTATGTGGTACCCTTCCAGACATCTGGGTATGGCTGCTGTGTTGGGATGCATGTGCCATGGATACCACACTGTCCTGGCCAATGCTGACTGTACGCTGCCCCTCAGCTAAGGGCATTGGTGATGGATGTATTGGCAGTATGACTGTGTGCTTGGATGTGGTGGACACTTGTGTACTTTCGATTGGCGTCCCAATGACAGACCCTAGCAAACATGCCTGTGCCTTAACACACCTATCATCATCATCACTATTTTGCTCAGTGACATTGGTTTCCTCGCTGCATTGAACCAGTCCAAAGTCAGAACCTATGAGAGGAAGACAGGAAACACACTTTACGATCTGTACATAATGTCGGCACACATGAACACTGCACACATGCACACATGCACACATGCACACTTGCACACATGCACACATGAACACATGCACACATGAACACATGAACACATGCACACATGCACACATGCACACATGAACACCTGCACACATTCACACATGAACACATGCACACATGAACACATGAACACATGCAGACATGCACACATGAACACATGAACACATGCACACATGCAAACATGAACACATGCACACATGAACACATGCACACATGAACACATGAACACATGCACACATGCTCACATGAACACATGAACACATGTACACATGCACACATGCACACAAATGCACTCCTCACTAAAACCGACACACGCACACACACACACACACACACACACACACACACACACACACACACACACAGAACATACTCAATAGCGGGTGATGGTGGGGTACAGTATCACAAGGCAAACAGTTATATCACATGTGTCAACATGCAGGACGTGCTCAACAGCATACAGTGTGGGTGTAGACAGCCCTTGCTAATAACAGTAGACATGGCTTTGATGCATGTGTGTTGTTGTTCTGTGATCGGCCTCACCCTGGAATGCAATGTGTACATGGACACAACATTGCTGTGCAACTATTAAAAGCTCTGCAATGTCTTGTGCACCATCACTCACAGGTATACATACCATGGCTGGATGTGTATATATGTGTCAGATAGATATCCATTTCTGATTAGTGCATCTGTGTCTTTAGCAGATGATTGTGGACACATGTTTAGCACATGCATGCTATGTATACACACAGGATGAGTGGTGCATGTATACCTGATGGAATACCATTGCTCAACATAGCCATTGTACAGTGGTTATGGTGAGTGTAGGACATATTGTGGACATGCCAGTGCCAGCCATGACATGGCATGCTACAACACAACTGCAATGTTAAACTTCACGCATACACAGTGTGTGTCATGTGACCTATACACTCAATAGCATTACATGACATATATGTGTCACTTTGTACAAATGGTAATTGCTATTCATAATGTGTATCAGTGTATCTGTTTGCACACACACAACATTGAAGTGCATAGCAGTTAATGCTATGTGTGGTACTTTGGCCACTGTAACTGGATGGGGTGTAGTACCATGAGCCATCATCATGCAGCATCATGTGGTCACTCAAGGCTACTAATGTGTGGCAGACCGGCACATACCATGCTATAATGGAACTGTAGTACCATGGCTACATTCACAATTTCACAGCCAGTTGTCACATGGGTTTGTTATATCAACCATTAAAGACACCTGCTCTTAGTAACCTCCTGATCCCCTATAATAACTTGAAACAGCTGCGCTCCGCCAAAAAGCTACAGGTCAACACAACTAGAATTACAAATTCAGCAGGTAACTGCCTTTTCTCCAACTCAGTAGGCAAAATATGGAATAACCTCCCCTCACACATCACCTCTCTAGCCTCCTTTCATCTTTTTAAAAAACAACTTCTTTTACATCTGAACAACTTTTGGCTCTGCTCCTGTACCAAGCCAGACTAATCTACTTTTTTCTTTCCACTATCATATTCCCTGAATTCTAAACTGCAATCTTCCTCTGGGATACCAAATGACTCAATGACTGTACTGCTACTATTGTTCTCTAATAAAAAAAAAAAAAAAAAAAAAAAAAAAAAAAAAGGGTATTAACAATGTCTCTTACAAGTATGTATATACATTTTAAAACATATAATATCCCATTCTCACATCATTGTACTGTAAAGAATTACTGCCTTTCTCAATATGTGGATAGTACTATGTCTTTTTATTACTTGACCTAGACTAAGATGTATGCATTGCTGCTGACTGTCTGTATCACAGGCATTTATTGTAAATGTTTAACTTTTATAACCTTGTTTTAATCTTGGAGCTTTTCTCCCCGGGCCTCCACTGAAAACGGAGATTATCCAGTTGGACTAGCCCAGTCAACAAATGTAAAATAAATAATAAATAAATTGTATGGTGCTCAATAGGGGGCATTGCCTAACATGAATGTGTTATGTGTTGAAGAGTGTCACACAGCCACATGAGAGGCATCTACCCCTCAGGCATATCATGTGTGCTGTGCGGATGACATTTGGGATACTGGAGTGTGACCTTACAGCGGGTGTCTGAATATGCCATGTGTAGCATGTTAACGTGTACTGTGTATGACAAAGTTGTGTATGTTGTGTGCATGTGTATCGACTCTGCCTATCCAACATCCACTACAGTGTTGCCACAATTGTGTGGAATGCTCTGTGTATTGTATGTGTGTTAGGCAGCTACCCATGTTACTAGGATGTGCATAGTCTCACAGCAAACATGCACAGCATGCATTATGTGTAGGTGTGATACGTGTACATGGCCTACACCTCACCTATGACATGCACATATAATTAGCAATTTTAAATGTAGAACACACTCACCAGCATGGGTCTGCGGCCTTGCTGTCACACCAGAGGGACCTACAAGGATATGAGACAGTTTGTCAGTGGCAACAACTGTGGCATTGCTACTGTGTGTTTGCAATGTTACAGCAGTACAATGGTTGACAGTCACAGGCCTACAGATTATATTCCTAAATATTAGTATTGCACAATACTAGGCACCACATCTTCTAACTACACAGTACACATCTCACATAAGCATGCTCTAACAATAGAGGTAACAGTAGTCTACAGCTATGCCATGTTACCTGCACCCTCCATGTCAACTTGCTGTGTGGCTCCGGCCTCCATGATGATACTTGTTAGTTGTTGTTGTTGACCAGGAGCCACCTGGCTCAGGAGCAATTCCTCCACTCTGGTGAGGGGGGGATGGATGGCTACCCCACCACCTGTGGCAAGCTGTTGTCCATGGATATCAGACGCACGCTGCCGGACATGTCTAATTAAATCACTGAGGTGATGGCGTACCTGCTCATATGTCTGGTTATGCATGCCTATGTCATTTACCCTACGGACAAGATCTTGCCAAAGTGCAGTCCACTCATGCTGGTCCTGGCTGATTCTGGAGAACAGCAGGGCATAGTGCTGCACCAAACTTGTTGTTATTATTTCCTCCTCTGCCGGGCTATAGCTGGGGTTACAATGGTAGGACATGGCCCTGGAAGATAATAAAACAATTTGTATGAGCAAGTCATGTGACACACAACATTCTAAAGTACAGATATCAATAAACTGCCATATATAGCAACCTATTGGTTGTCACACGATACACACTTTCAATACCACATATCAGTGATCAACCCACAACTGCCTGACAGTGCCTGACACACCCTATATATCGAACCATGTTTTGCACAGCAACAAAGATAAACCAGTTTGTAAGACTACAAACAGTACATAGCACACTGTATGCGACACCACCTAGCCACAGGAGGTATATATCAAGCTAATGCATCAAGAAATATGTAATCCATTGCAATAATTGTACAGTCCAGTGACAGTATTACCAGTTTACCACACTAGTTGTTGATGGCAAACCCCTGCCTAACAAATGTGCACATTTGTTAATATAGGTGGCATACTGCTGTACTACACTATACATGTTGCTAGATACGCACCTATATCCTGTAACACACATATGACCGAGGCCATGGTACAGGCATACCCACACACCTATCAGACATACATACCAGACACAAAGGTATGGCAACCCAGATGACATTTACCTGCGTACCATATAGTACTGTGTGCCAGTAGTTACGAAAACTTATGCTTGAGGTATGTAATCTGTGAAGACTACAGGGAACACACATAACAGTAGTTCCAGGAAATGTGGACATAAACCATACTGTGCTGTTTAGGCATACAGCTTCAGGTAGTACTACAGTTCATACAGGAGTTGTATTCAACAGCAGTAACACTCAATAAGAATACATGTACTGCTTTAGCCTACAATGGAACACCCCAGTCGACACCAAGGGACTATGACAGACCATATGGCGTACTGCTTTTTCCGCCTAGCAATTGCATACACATCTTTTGCTGGGATCACAGCTAGGACACATAATACCATGACAGAAACAGTTTCCCACTAAGCTATCACACATATACAGAACACTGACATTCACCAACACATTCACCATCACATTCAGTAAACCTCACATAGCAATTATTGCAACAAGTACATGTGGGTGTGTATCACTTCATAGGTAGGTAATAGGCTATTGCCCCTAGGGCCTATAGAGGTTTAGCCATACACTACTCTGGTCTTGGATACACAGGTAATTATGTTTCACGTGGCCCTGACAAGCAGAGCCACAGAGGTGATTCCAAGGGTGTATTTCCTATCTCCCATACAATAATCAGGATTATTTCTGACAACTGCTAATTAGGAGCTTTGTTTGCTATTGATAGGTGGTTTGTTCCAGAGTATGGGATGTCTCTGAGATAGGAATCTATCCCTCCAGCATGTGCTGTTTATTGAGGTCACAATGTTTAGGTCTCCTAGAGCGTGTAGCTCGTAGGTATTGTGATCTGTTTACGTGGAGCATGTCCAACAGCTGTGGGTTTGACATAGCTTAGTATGTTAGGCAGAGGTCACCTCTGGGTAGGTAGTATGAGACACAGTCTAGCTGTGTGTTTGTGAGACGGTCTGCATAGGGCATCTGTTTGAGGCCAGTATTACTCTTTGTGAGGTATGTCTGTGTCATTTCCAGTTGCTGTAGATGCCTTGTGAGGTACATACCACATGGTGCATTGTACTCTATAATGGGCTTTATGTGTGATGAGTAGAGGGGGACACTGACCTATATTTCCCTGGATGACACACCTTTTGTGATGATGTGTGCCACGTAGACAGATGACATGACTAGTGTGGCACTGTGATTATCAGAGGGGAGACTACTGTCCACCTGTGTCCCATGGTCTCTTATCACACCTTCGGTGTTTAGTAGACTACCACCTATGTGTTAGTTAATGGGTACAGAGTTTTTCCAAGAAGGGATGCCAATGCAGTATCAACATTGAACTTGAGTCCATGGCTTTGTCACCAGGCATCTGTTGCAGTAAATATGCCCCTGTCTCTCTTCTGCTCTCTCTCTCTCTCTCTCTATATATATATATATATATATATATATATATAGTTTTTTTTATATATATATATATATATATATATATATATATATATATATATATATATATATATATATATATATATATATATATATATATATATATACATATATATATATATATATATATATATATATATATATATATACACATACATACAAACATCCATTGGTGTACATATAGCTATACATATAGGCACATATACAGTCCATCTTTCATAGTGGGGAATAACACTTATGTGAAGGTTGTGAGGTAAACAGTTATGTCATAATATTGCACAGTGTTGTGCGGAATGCATTGAAGGTGTTCTCAGCCCATGTAGCTTTAGCAGGCCTCACTGGCTGCAACCCTGCAAACCTGACAAATCATACATACAGTGTTTAATCACCACATATCATATACCAGCACTGTATGCTGTCTTGTTTGCCACACACTACAACCTACACAGAAATATGCACATAACAACCTTCAACAACATATATATGTCCACCCTTCACAAACAGTTGCTGGATGTCCCTTGCTCTATGCACATGTACAGATGTTAATATATCTGACATGGACAGATCTCTCCATATGTGTGTGCCATACACACACAAGGTCCACACTGTTGTAAGTTTGTGCTCCTTATGGCTGACCTGTTGGTCCTTGCTGCAACATGATCAGGTGTCACATGTGAGCACACAGTAATATTAGAGGGTGTATATATAGCTGCAAATGCTAGATTAGCATACTAGCCTGGTACAGCTGTTGCCAATGCTAAGCTACACATTAATATGACTATCATGCATTTGTTACTCTGTCACATCCATGTTTATGTAACCGTATGCTCTACTCCCCCAAACAGACATTGCACACACTACTATACAGAACACAGATAACAATGATCAGATGTTTGACATTTAATGCTGAACTACATATGTCACAGTCATATCCCAATGCACACAGCTACATACTGATTTCTCCATGCCAGTAGTTATGCAGGGCATCTGTACATACATATGTACTGCTGCCACATATGGATGATTCAAACTATGTAGAGTACTCTTCATAAACATCTACTACATGCCAGTAAATACATAGCTGTTACATACCTTTCCTTTGTATGTGTTTGTATTTTTCATTTCCGTGTGTTTACTGATAGACGTATTTAATATATCTCAGTAATGTTTTTAGATATATTTCTCTTTTTTCAATATAAGTTTTTTTTTCAATATATTATTTATTTTGCAATATATTTTTTTTCAATATATATATTTTTTCAATATATTTGTTAGTTTTCTATATATATATATATATATATATATATATATATATACATATATATATATATATATATATATATATATATATATATATAGATATATATATTTTTTTTTTTTTTCAAATATATTATTTTTCAATATATTTGTTTTTCTCTATATATTTTGTTCAATACATTCTTTTCTTTTTTCTTTTTTTCTTTCAATATATAACTTCTTCTTTCGATATATATATATATATATATTTTTGTTTGTTTTGTTTTATTCTGCAGCTGTTGTCTGCATCCGTGTCTCTCTCTCTCTCTTGCTCTCTCTCTCTCTCTCTCTCTCTCTCTCTCTCTTCCTCCGTAGCTGCAATGAAATGATTGCATGTGTGGACAGCAAGTACAGCCTGCTTTTATGGGTATCTGCACATTTGCATGTGATGGCCTCTACACCAGTTGGTGGCCACCATTTGGCAAATGCATGCAGCCTGCTGTGTGGTACTTGCAGTACTCACTGTCATAGCAACCCAATGCTATAAATTGCTAAGCCAGGTAGTCATAGCCCTTTCAGCTTTCCAAAGTGGGGACCATGCTTGTTTGCTGTGGACACGGTTGTGTAATTCAGAAGGTTGGTATAGTTCTTATGACTGATGCTAGGGGTGTAGCCAGTGATTTGAATGTTGTACTTAGACCTGAATGTTGCCACTTCCAGTACACAGCTGACAATGTATATTTGTACTCACCCCTATAAATGCTAACACAAGATACATGGGAGTATGTAGTTTCTTTTCTACTTATACAATTTGCTGCCATACATACATAGTTACTGAGATGTTTTCATTTGGCACATGAACTGTTTGTAAACTGCTATACTGTGGATATTAATATACTCACTTCTGCATAGTTTGTGTTTTTTTTTTTGCTGACATTAGCACAGGATGCTCATGAAAGCTGGACAATTCCATTACTGAGTATGCCTACCTACATCCTTGCTGGACCTTGAACACACAGGTATTTTGTACATTTGGGTGGGTATTTTCCTGCTATGATACTGTGTGTGGGTTGTAAAGTGCTGCTGTAACATTATTTACTGCTAAAATGGCTGGTTCTGTTATCACAGTCGTGCAATGCTATTCCACAACAACTGCTGGTAAAGTTCCACAGAACAGGTTTTGTGTTATGGCATTCCTATCTTACCTTTACATTCACTCCTTCTGATGCATGATATATATATTTCAGCAACAACCTGCTGTCTATCTACTGTGGCTTAGTGGTACTTCATGCAGTCTAGTGTGTCCAAGGTCCAGGATTTGAGACTGACATTGGTGTTTTATTTTGCTGCTGAGCAGAACAAGACCCCTCACATGCAGGGTGACTAAGGCACTTTTAAGCAGTTGTAAGTGGGTTTGCATGGGTTTGCACAATGCTTAGCAATACTTAGCTAAGCGCACACAAGTGCACACTCACGCAAACATGCTAACTACTGCTTAAAAGTGCTTACTCCCGCTAACCCCCGCGCTCATTTATTTGAAAGAAAATAAAATGGGGAGATAGGAAAGTGGTGAAAAAGGGGCACAAAGAGGGAAAGACAGTAGGGAAAACAGCTCAGGATGTGCAGGAGAGGTGTAGAGAAGGTCTATAGCTGCCCATTTCTTTAACAGCAACAGCTGTGCATATACTAATAATTTGGATGGACATTTGAAACCTTCCACCCCTGAGAGAGGGGTGAGCACAACAAAGTATGTTGTACTGCCAATTCAATTTCAATTTATGTGTCCAGCGGACATGTGTGCAAAATGGGCAGCTATGTATGGGGCATAATTTTTTTGTGGGAGCAGATTGCCCATTTTATTTTCAGGTGAGAGTGGAATGTGGGGTAAGGGAAGTAGGTATATTTGGGGAGGTAGGTTGGGGAGGTAAACAGACAAGACAAAAAAGATGCATACAGGGGTGGAATATGACACATGGGGTGGGTGAACACCATTGATGGGGAAGGGTGTTTGGAAATCGCAAGCCCATGAGCCCACAAATGGCAACAGTGGAACTGAGATCCCCACCCATTGGCAGTCACCACTGCACCTTCACAGCCCGGAGGGTGGCTGTGCTGGGGGCTGCGTAGGAGGGGCAGGCTCACCCGTGAGTCTCGCTGCTCTTGCCTCGAGCTGACATAGAGGATCAGCGACTGAACGCTCGATCTCCCTACGCACCACAGCCCAGACCGTTCGGAGGGTGATAGGTGGCCCTCCTCCAGCCACGCTTGCACAGGGGGGATGAGCCCCAACCTCTGCAGTGCTTCCACCCAAAGGTGGCACAGGACCAACGGAGGAGGAGTTCCCGGGCTGGGCACCAGACCTGCTGCTGCCAGGTGCCATCGCCAGCTGAGGTGGGACAGGTGGGTCCACCGGGACCGGCCTTCCCATACGTTCTATGTTTAGGAGGATTTAATGACAATATGGGTTAACAACAGCCAACAGCATTCCAATTTAGTTGTAACAGCATACAGTAGTATTCCCATTAACCCAACACACCAGAGTTCCAACAATTGAACAGCAAGCATAACACATGCATATATAGAACAACAGTGGACATTCCAACAGCATGCAGGATTGATTGGTAGCAACAGACCACCAAAATTGTGGTATGTGAACAGGGCACATGCATCAAAGTAAATGCAGATATTTATAAACCAATAGGACATGTATCCCAACAAATGTTATGAGATTAGACATACCCATTGACGTGTGGAATTGCATTGTTTATGCACATACAGTAGGGTGTAAAAAGATACCTTCATTAACAACTTATATATACTTGTAGTTTACACTACATTCCTATTGACTGCGATTATATATCCCCTACATGTATTATTACACTGGGCAATGTCTGTTAAATTAAAAAATGGGTTTTGCTAGTTCTTGATATACCTGACCTGTATCTGACATACAAACTGTCCGGGATGCAGATGTTACTGCTACATATTTATATATTTCATTTATATTTATATATCTACATGTCCGTATGTGTTCAGGTGACATTATCAGGTATATGTTGACAGCCCCCAACATTTCTAGCAGCACACTGACATTTCTGGGGAACAGAATAACAAGCTACGCATGTGCCAGTTTAACCTGTACATGCCGGCCATGAACCGACAGTTGAGGACTGTATATATGGCTAACAGCTACTGGCACTCCCTTCATCCACTTTATATGGGCCTACCCATGTGTGGGTTGACTGTGCTTAATACAACAGTACTATTTCTATAATGCAAGGGTACAACAACATATCGAAGACAGTGTCACAGACACACTCCAGGAATTATACCTTTATTAATTACATTACACACTTTTCTAGTGGCTTTCTCATTTATTTGATATATCAGTGCATGCAGAGGTCTTTTATTCAAGACATATTATACCTTTATTAATGGGTTACAACACCTTTTCATGCTGTCTCACTTATTTTATATAACAGTACATGCAGAGAAGTTATTCAACACTCATTATACCTTTATTAAATAAAACACCCATTATACCTTTATTAAATAAAATAATTTTCTTGGGTGGTGAAAGCCAGGGTACCTTTGGCTAGACTTATATAGGCCCTAGGGCCAATAGCCTAGTACCTACCTATGAACCTATATCAAACAAAGCTCCTCATTATCACTGTTCAAGAAAAATCTTGATGATTGGATGGGAGATAGGAAATTCATCCCGGGGATCACTTCTGTGGCTCTGCTCGACAGTAGCACAGGAAAATAATTTTCTTGGGTGGCGAAAGCCAGGGTACCTTTGGCTACGCTTATATAGGCCCTAGGGCCAATAGCCTAGTACCTACCTATGAACCTATGAACCTATTAATGAGTTACAACACTCTTTTTCAGGCTCTCTCACTTCTTTTATATGACAACACATGCAGAATAATTACTAACCTGCCTGGTGGCACAGCCTTAGCAGCCTATCTGCATAGGCTTGCTGATTCAAAGCACGGACAGCTGCAGCTGTGAAGTAAATGAAGGGATATTGAGACATACCTATCCATAACATGGACTACAATAGCAATTCTTACATACTTCATTCCACTGATGCATACTCAGTAGTGGGGCATTTTTCATTTTGCAGGCCTCCTGTATCCACTGGTTCAGTCAGTCCTCCTTGCGTCTCTTCAGGTCTGAAAAGTGGTGTCTGACCTCCTCACCAGTCCGAGGGACACCTGTGGCACTGGTGAGATCATGTGTTAGACGGTTCCAGGTTTCCGCTTTGTACTCAGTGACCTGAAACTGGCCCTGCAGGAGTCTTGCATCATGATGATGGATGAGGAGCCAAACCATTACTTTTGACTCCTCAATGCCCCACCGTTGCGCTCGAAAACAAGAGCCCTCTCCAACACTGGCCATACTGTCTGCAGATGGGAGCTACAACCAGTTATGGCAATTATTCCCACCTATGGAGCTTAAATATGCCTCATTTCCCACACTTATTTGTGATTGGCCAGTTTTGAAAATTTTCAGCTAAGAGCAAACCTGCTTAGCAATGGGTAAACTTCCATTGATATATATGAGTGAGTTGGTAATGCACCCATATTTAAAGCTGTCATGGCTTAGTGGTTTAGTACTGTGGTTATGGTGCACAGTATCCAGGGTTCGAGGCCTGTCATTGATTTTTATTTTACTACTGGCCAGACCGGCTAGGAGGTGTGGCTGTGTTTAGCCGACTTTGCTCAACTTTGCCCAATGTTGCTCGACGTTGCTCTACGTTGCTCTACTCTGCCCGATGTTGCCCAACGTTTCACTAGTTAGCGTGATGCACAGCTCTGCATGAACATGTTTTGTTTGGGCTAGTTGGCGCGATGTGCAGCTCCACACAAAACTATTGCGCTAGTTAAAGCAGTGCTAAGCTATGAGCAATTGTACTTAACTGTGCTTAATACCAGTGAACTTTGCTTAGTAGTGCTTCACATTGCTTAAGATACGTTACGTATGCATTTATCAGTATGGATGACCATTCCACCTTCTTATATATATATATAAAACATCGTTTACTACCACATAGGCCATTTCAATGCATTTTACTAAGATTTAAAAGGTAAATGTCAGGAATTCTATTTATGCACACATTTCCGACAGAAAATAGGTAGGGGAGTGGCGGAACTCCAACCGGGAATGCCTCCTCTTTGTGCGAGGGCTCTACCACTACACTATTGGGCTTAATTTGTATATAAATAGTTTATTATCCTCTTTGATGTCTACATTGCTACCTGTAGCTAAGCAATGGGCAAACCCGTGCATACACGCTTAAATACGGGCAGCTATATCGTGAATAATAAAAAAAAAAAAAAAAAAAAGGAAACCTTTACATTTTAAACTTGTACAGGGATTTAGAATGTGGGGGAGTGTAGTGTTGGGTATGTGGACATTTGAGTGGACTCGCTCATTTCAGTTGACATTTGCAGTTTGGGCACTTGCAGGGGCGTGGATATTTGGACTGCTCGGCAGTCTGACACGCCCCCTGCACTCGTGCACGCTCCGTGTAAGCCTTAGAGCTGAGTCAGTGTGCCCTCATGAATATGCATGACGTGCTGACATCATACTCTTACACTACAGTTTCCGTGTAAGACTTAGTTAGTCTTACATGGAGGATTAGTGAATCCCAGCCTTTTTTGATAACTTGGGCTTCACCCTCATGATCAAACTACACCAGCCATGGGTAACTCCAGCATTACCCACACCCAGTCATGGGTCATTGCTTAAATGTACTGCATTGCTTCTTACCACCATAGCTAAACTTTTAAAATAATTGTGAATTTACTTACTTCCTTTTGAAAAGAAGCAATCTTCTTTAAAAGCTGAAGCAGCTAAAGTCCATGTAAACTTGAAATGCATATTATATATCAATTTTTTTGAGAAAATGTTAATGCATATCATAGTGCTGGAAATATTCAGTCAGAGATGAAAATTTTCTTGCATACCTTCTAAATTCACCCATTAGCAGTATTCATTTTCTGCAAACATTATATGATTAAAACACCTTATTGCTTTGCAGGGCATTTGTCTGAGTAACTTAACTATAACATGTTGCTTTCCAGAGAATGTTATTAAGTCTAGGGTACAGTGCATCCTACAGACCTCTTGAAATAAGAAAATACTTCAGGTTTTTTGCATAGATTTATGACAGTTGGGAACCAAGTAAAATGTTCCCACAAAATAATTAAATGTGTAATGTGTGAAACTAATTGGAAGATGGAGATTTTTATTCACAAAATGACAAGGCAATATTTTGTATATTTTTGTACAGTGGTTATCCATTGGTTAATTGATATGTTTAAATCATGATAACATTCTCATTATGTATATTTAAAATGCATCTTCCTAGAAGATTTCTTAATCATTACTTGATGGCCTTCTAATGACTATGTTTGTAGTGGTCATTTCATTATTATAAGGGCAGCGTATTCTACAAAAGTCCTAAGTGCAGGCTATGATCCTCATTCAGGAGCTCTAGCCAGGAAGTAATAAAAAATGATTGGTGACAACCTGTACCATACTAGGATTCCCAACTGTGAAAACCAAAGGTAAGGTCTGAACTACACAAAGGACTTCTCACTCAGAGACTAGCTGCTGTGGTAACTACTCTCATATAGCTGTGCCTTTGAGTAAGTTCTTATTTTAAGGCTTGTGAAGCATAATCTTCCTGGGCTTAACCTTAAGAGTGGCTGCTCCAGCTAACTTCTTCACTGAAGCTCAAATATTATGATAAATACACCACTCGACTAAACTACAGTATTCTTTGATTTATTGCAGCGGTAGCATTGTTGCCTCACAGCAAGAGGTTCTCCCATCCAATTCTTGGCTGGAGCGCCTTCTGTGCAGAGTCTGCATGTCCTCCCCGCGGTTGAGTGATGTTTGAAAGACATGCGTGAATGGGCGTGCCATCATTGAAGGTTCGGCATCGGGCTTGCGCCTCGGCACCGTAAAAATCTACTGCCAATCATTAGCGGACCAGAGTTCCACTGTGGCGACCCCTAACCAGGAAAAGCCGAAAGAAGAACAACAATTGAAAACTATTATATATGCTGAGACAAATCTGGCCATGTTTATTGTAATTGTATTTGGTTAATAAATTACATATATTTTTTATTTTTATGTTTTATTTAGTAGGTAGAAATAGATTTACAGCACCCCCTTTCAGAAGTGATCTAGTTACAGAAACATTATAAAAAGATTCAAATAATGCATACGGTATTAGGCTTACTCAAAAACACAAACTTATTTCCAAAAAGTAGTTTAATGTGGTATGCATCATTTATATCAACGGTGATACCCTCTTGACCTCTGAACAATCTGATATAACATTCTTTCTATTCTGAATAAGAAGTGAGCTGACTAACAAAGTCAGCATATGTACAAGTGGCTTACACGTTTAAAATTCCTTTGTAAAAGGTAATAGTGAGAGCATTGTTTTCATTTCATTAGAAACAGAATTTTAGGCTGGTGGTCCTTACATAGAGAATGCCATGAACAAATTCAGCAATGAGTGTTTGGGGATGTCAACATTATTATTCGCTTATACATTGGATCATAAACATCTGTGGAAATATCTTAGTTTCAGCAGTCTTTGTGAGTATCTTAATTGTCCCAGGTTGATCAGTTTATATATCAACATACCAATTTGCAGACTGGCTTTCAATTTATTTTGGATCCAATACACATGGACTGGGTTGTTGCAGTAATATTCAGTTTTAGGTACTGTGTAAGGAAATGAGAGATTTCATTGTGGGTTTCCTAAAGTCTGCTCTTGTGCTAGGGTGTCATGAGTGTCTCTCAGGCCTCTTTTGTTGAGAGACTGAATGTATTATAATATTTAGAATGCACAGCATAGGATTAAGTTACTAATTTATGGACATTTTGTCAGAAAAGGAAAGGCACTTATAGACCAGTGCCATTTCACCTTATACTTCCCCTGGATCTGTTATGTCCAAGTATATTTTTAGCTTGCAAAACTTTTTTTGTTCTGGTCTATAATGTTGACTGCCAAATGGGCAGCTGTCAAGAAGTTATGAATTATCAAGTTTGAACTGTCCAAACACATTTTCAAAATATTACTAGAAAGCCAACTTCTCAAGAGGCCAGTAAGTTGATTGCTGTAATTTCAAGTTGAAAGTAACTAAAATGATGTAAATAAATGACAATGCAACAGAACAAGTCCCCCTACGCCCAAATTTGAGGATCTGAATCACCCATACCCTCTGATACTTATGTCTGCCAAATTTGTGACCACATTTCACCAAGAAAATGGAATAATCTGCTCTATCTATTCAGTATATCTATTTATCTATCTATCTATCTATCTATCTATCTATCTATCTATCTATCTATCTATCTATCTACCTATCTCTCCCTCTGTCTATCGATCTATCAATCTATTTCTCTCTATCTCGCTATATCTTTCTCTCTCTCAATCTAGCTATATGTCTATCTGGGTCTATATACTGCTTCATTGAAAAGTCATTTCAACAAAGCTGGCTTCATTGACCCCAAAGTTCCACAAATGAACCCATCGAAAAAAATTCACCAGATAAAGTAATCACCTTGTCAGCACCACATCAGAATGCAAACTGCAGTATATCAAACCCACCCAAGTGCGGGGCGTCACACCCCAGATCTTCCAATGTGGGGCGCTGCACCTCCCACACCCCTCTAAATATATATACCGACTCCGAGATCTCACTATGGTGGGGAAAAGTGCAAAGTTGTGCTGTTGGCCAACTGGTTCCTTTCCCTGGTGAAATCTTTCGCCGTAGTGAACATTCGTGGAAATTGAATTCACTGATTTAGAGTTGTTGAAGTCAGCTTTGTTGAAATGACGCTTTGATGAAGTAATTTAGACCTGTCTATCTAGACAGATAAACATAGCATGATTACAACTACAGGGGTTTTGCTTTACTGGTCTAAGGGTACCAGTGAAGGCTTAAAAGCATAAAAATCATAGGAATTCAGAAGGCACATAGCTGAAAGACTGGTATGAACTTAAGGGGTCATTTACATGTATCCTATGAGTTTCACCTACAGCCAGCATCATGCATTACACTGTGAAGTGTCTAATGTGTGTGTGTATAAGCATATAAGCCAAACAACTGAAAGCCCATTTATTTGAATTCTGATGTGAACGTCCATTCAGTCATATTTGTTACAGTTCACATAGTTCTGCAGTACAGACATAGAAATATGTAGAAAAATATGAAGTTTTGTGTGATGATGGATGTCAGTAATATGCAATCATGTGTCCTCATATGTGGGCTTGTCACAGATGAGACAGTTGGTGAACTGGACCTTTCATTAATCTTAAATCAAATCCATTCCATTGAAAAAAAAAAGAAATAAATCCCATTCAATTGAAAGAAATAAAACAAACACAATGTGTGTTACAAAGGGAAGAGTTCTCTGCAATCCTCCCAAGTGGGAAAGATGCATTCCCCCCACCTCCTCATCTCTAAACACAGTAACTCTGATACCACACAGAAGTAAAAACAATGTAAAAGAAATGCCCATGACCATGATCTCAGAATACTTTCAAATATTGACATTTACTCATGAAGAAATATAATCCACGGTGGTGCAGCGGTAGTGTTGTTGCCTCACAGCAAGAGGTTCTCCCATTCGATTCTCGGCTGGATTGCAGGGAGTGCCTTCTCTGTGGAATCTGCATGTCCTCCCTGTGGTTGGGTGGGCATTTGAAAGACATGCGTAAATGGGTGTGCCTTCATGGAAGGTTGAACATCGAGCTGGCACCTCGGCATTCGTGAAAATCTACTGCCAATCATTAGCAGATCGGAGTTCCGCTGCGGCGACCCCTTACTGGGAAAAGCCGAAAGGCAACAACAACTCATGAAGAAATATAAAACTCTAAATATACTAAAATCAGAGATCCCACAGAAGTAAATCAACACAACTGCACATTGTGATGCCTGGCTATATCAAACCAGACTACCAACAATTAAACGACATCCCTTAATATCCTGGGTCAGTAACTAAGGAGCTTCATTCTTCACTACTGACTCCAATATGAGACTGTCACTTAAAAATAAGTAATATTTCACAATTTTCCCCTAGACCACAAAAGGGACATGCTCTATTTTCCAGGGATTGGACAATATACCTCTGTCCATCCAAATGTATTTTATTTCACACTTCAAAGCAAAGTGTCCTATTTTAAGTCCTCTGATACACTCACACTCAAAATCAATTTAAATCTCACATATCCAAACACTTCTGGGAAAATCTGACACAGATTACCAGCTGTGTCTCTCTCCAAAAATAATACAGTAATGCTGCCACCAATCAGAGGGTCTACATGCCTTTCTAAAGGGGTGTTCAATTATGAAAATTAATTGTCATGATAGCTATAACCAGAACAGCCAGACCTCAGGGTGACCTGGTGAGTATCAAACATGCAGAAGCACTCTCTAATCTCTAAAGATAAACACTGGTTTCCAGCCACAATTTAAAATAATGAAAAGAATGTAATAAGTAAAAAAAATGATTAAAAAATTGAAAATCAATAACTCTTAATAAACATTAGAATTTAATCACCAGAAATGTAAATCAAGATGTGGGATACAAATCCATTATTCAAGAAAAACTCTATCTTAATAACTAAACTTTCCTGATCTAACTAAAGAGTACTGTCCCCGATCTACTCTTAATAGCATGGCCAAGGCAAGCTTACAGTTTCTTTGGTGAGTTCTCTTTTCTTGGTGTCTACTGATTGCTCAGTACTTGACAAACTGCTCTGTACTTGTCTCAATTGTCTAATTTCAAAATATAACAGTCAGCTGTTTAAATAATCTTTTAGCAACTAGGAACAATCCAATGACATCACTCACTCACTGCTCAGCTGATTCTCCACAGTTCGTACTTTAGAACATCCCTCTCAAACATGCTTAGTTAGAAATGTAGCAAAGCAGTGACAGATTCTATAAACATTCTGGGCCAGATTCACGAAGGCTTACACGGAATCTAAGAGTAGTGTAAGACTCCAGACAGCCAATATGTCTGTCAAGCGATCCAGGAACAGCCGGCAGGGGTGTGCATGAGAGCTCCTAAAACGACTCTTTCATGGACAGTGTTAGGTTATGCAAATTACCTCATTTGCTGCTGAAAGCTATGCAAATGAGGTAAATTTGCGATCCAGGAAACACTAACCTGTCTAAGTAAGAGTAGTGTTATTTGCAGAAATGTACTTGGTTGGTAACTGAGTACCGTTCTGCAAATAGCAAAACGGAGCAATGAGAGCTCCAAATAAAGGATGCATCTAGTTGAGGAAGCATCCCAATTGCCAAATATAAGGTCACTGGCATTTATATGTGTTGCAAAATAATAAAACATAAATTTTTTTTTTCCCCGATCTCCGATGTTTAAGCGTAGAGCAGCGCCGCTCAAACTTACTGCACTCTAAAAACCATAAAAGAAAATAAAAGCCCAAAATAGGCATTTTATTAAAAATATCCATCTGCCATGCAAGTGAATGGCAGGCTGAAGACAACATGACAACTGAGTAATGGTTGCTAAGGGGTGAAGCTCAGTGTGAGAGATGTAACCAAGCATTAATAGGCAATCATATGCAAATGAGTATAAGGATAGTGAATCTCAATTTTCCCTGCCATGTGAACCATGTCCCTAGAGTGTAAGAGTAGGATTAGGGGAGTAACAGAGTAGAAGATAGGTGACATCATGAGGGGGGGTATGTATCAAAGACTGCAAGCTTATTGGAGCAGAGTGGCATGTGTTTGCTGTGAGTTACTCAGGACTGGAAGAGGCATGTCTACAGTTGTCTGAACTGAAACCCCAAAAACCGAAGGTGTACGCTGTGGCTACCACCAAAGTTTCTTGCAAAGATGCTAACACTGTGTGCATGCGTGTGCACTCCTGTACACCCGTCTAAGCCTGTGTGTGCGTGTGTGTGCCCATGTAAGCCTGTGCAAGGCTGTCTAAGCCTGTGTGCATGGATGTGCACCCATCTAAGCCTGTGTAAGGCCATGTGCACAAGTGTGCGCTCGTGTGCGCGTGTTTGCGCTTGTTTGCGTGGCACCACCCCCTGTGAAAACAGAAAGGGAAAAGGAAGGAAAAGTAGTAGTAGGAAAGTTAACCAAGGAGAACTAGCAGAGCTGCCAGGTGAAATCAATCAAAATCAGCCAATTACACAGGCAGTACACTAGCCCAGCCCAGCACTTATAACTCTGCAAACAACATCCCCCCATGTTTTACTCAGAAACACTGCAACACTGCAGTATACAAAGTGAAGTGAAAACTTAAAAAGCTTAACTGACAAAAAAAAATGTTAGGGGCTGCCATTGCTATTATAAGGCAACATGTGCAAGATGCCGAGGGTGGTGCCATTGCGGATGTTGCTGAGCAACCCACAGTGAGGAGATGGAAAAGAGTGTACAGACCAAGGGTAACCTACCAGGGGCTACATGAGCTGGAGATAGTGGAGCACTATAGAGTGGACAGAGAGCTCCTGCATCAAATTGTTGAGCTGTGCAGGCCACACCTCACACACAGAACCAACAGAGGGGTACCCATCCCAGTGGAAACCAAGGTATGTGTTGGCCTAAGAATACTAGCAGCAGGTACCTTCCAGAGACCAACTGGTGATATGATGGGGATTTCACAGGCATCAGCATCCAGGGTACTGCACCAGTTCCTGAATGCCATGTCAGCACATGTCGGTGATCATGTATATTTCCCCAATTCCCGTGAGGTATTGGCCAGCAATATGCGTCTCTTCCAGCAAACAGCGGAATACCCTGAGGTAGTGAGTGCAATTGACTGCATGCACATACACATCAAAGCACCAGCTGGTGAGCGGGGTAGGGCCTACATCAACCGCAAGGGCTTCCACTCCATCAACTGCCAGGTCATGTGCGATGCCCAGGGCGTAATACTGAATGTGTATGCTGGCTGCCCTGGAAGCTACCATGATTCCCATATCTGGCATCTGACGCAGCTGTACCAGACATTTGCCAATGGGGACATCCCTGACGGTCACCTTGTGGGGGATCCTGAATACGCACTGGAGCCATGGCAGATGACACCCATCAGAAAAGCACACACACCTGAACAAGAACTTCATAATGAGGCACATGCACAAACACGAAATGTAATTGAGCGTGTGTTTGGGATGCTCAAGTCACGGTTCCGGTGCCTGGACACATCCGGTGGAGCCTTGCAGTACTCACCAACTACATGTACCCAAATTGTCATGGTATGTGCAATGCTACACAATATGATCCTGTGAAAACAGCTGCAGCAGGAACAGCATGGGGCAGGGCCAAACAGCCCCCCACCATTGCCAAGGCCTGCACAGGCACAGCATGACTTGGAGGAGGAACAACCTGAGCCTGCCCCAGTAGGCAGAAGGAGGCGTGTCCAGTATGCCTTGGCCTTAGCAAAGAGGCAACGCATAGCACATACATTGGCTCAGTAGGAACCCTGGAAA
Organism: Protopterus annectens; assembly: GCF_019279795.1. Lineage (NCBI taxonomy): Eukaryota > Metazoa > Chordata > Ceratodontiformes > Protopteridae > Protopterus > Protopterus annectens. The sequence continues at coordinate 1,041,600,127 of NC_056746.1, forward strand.
TGATACCTCTCTCTGACTCGCACATAAAATAAAAGGGATGCCTAACTTGACACTACCTGTTTCCAAACATGTATAGGGAGTGTAGTATGTGCATCCGACATAGGCAGCCCTGCAGCACCACCGGAGGCATGATTGCCATGTTTTAAGCAATATAAAGCAGTGCTAAGCAGCATTTACCAATATTTAGTATATGTAAACAAAATTGCCCGTGCTAACTAGCACAATGTTGGGCAATGTAGAGCAATATTGGACAAGGTCGGGCAAAGTCGTGCAAAGTTGAGCAACGTCAGGTAAACATGCTCATATTTGCTTTACTGTTCCTTAAGCAGTCTGGTCTGCCCAGCATGAAAATAAAAAGCAGTGACAGGGCTCAAACCCAGGATACTGTGCACTATAGTCACAGTACTGAACCACTAAGCCATGATAGCATTTCAGTGACACAGGCACAGCAGGACAATTGTACAGTAATGCAAACACAAAGAAATGCTGTATCATGTCCCTACAGAGGCATATGGGTAACCTCCCCCACACGCCTATGCAGACGAAGAACATCAGGCCAGGAGGTGTGATGTGGGTTGTGTAGGCTATGAAGTTGCAATCTAATATACGTGACATTGGACACTAGGATCTGTAGCACAGTAGTATGCCTCAAGCCAGTATGATAGGCAATAGTACAGACTGAAATGGTGTACCGTACATAGCAGTGCAGGCATAGCAAATGTGTATAAGTGTCAGGTGAAACTCTCATCCTATGTGCACCCACAGTAACAATCAAGTGTGCCCCTGGGTAGAAATGTACAAAGAATAGCTGCCCCCCCCCGTATGTAGAAATGTTAAGTCTATGCAAAGTGTCTCATGGAAGCCCTGCAGGCACAGCATGATCCCTGTTGATCTATGACACAAAGGTGAGCCCTGCTATAAAAATACAACTTGATTTTCCATACACATATAGTATAAATGTCTATAATGGGCGTGCTCACACACTCCAACAAATGGAGTGGATTTCATTCAGCATCACACTGAAAGGTCATACTGGGCATGCTCACACACTTAAAAAATGAAGCAAATGTCAGGCAACAACATACTGAAAGGTCATACTGGGCATGCTCACACACATGCAAAATACGGAGGTGATAATAAGTGATCTATGGACAAATGTGGATAGACATCTCTACTTCCAGAAACACATTCACAAAGTTGTCAGAAAATCATACTATGTGTTCACACAAACTGCCAAGGTCTGTGCATGTAGGTCAAAGGAGGTTCACAGTACTCATGAGTCATCAGACCCATCAGAGAGTACCAGAACACACTTGCGATGAATCTGACTAGGCACGTTCAGCAGCCAGAAAGACCACTAAAGTACCATAACAAGAGGATTACTGGCCTCAAACAGTTGCCCCATGCAACAAGACTGAATGTAACCCAAACTGTACTCTGTTGCATACTGTTTACTCTGGAGATCTCTGCCCAACAGACAGGTCCATGTCATGGCTACACTCAGATCTGCACTGAGTTACAGCTCAATGGCACTAAATATACAGACCCAACTTATATTCCAACATCCTGGCAGATAGGATCACTGTTAACTGTACCCCCCTCTCACCCATGAAGGAGCACATCTCTATAATGGAAGACTGCAAAGTTGCTGTCATCACGGCTGCACAGGTAAAAAACACTCTCCAAAGCCAGTAGCACAGCAGCCATGGGACCAGATAACTTCACAGGCTGTGTTCCACACAAAGCACAGAACGAACAGGCACCACAACGATGTACCATGTGCAGTCATAGCCTCACCTCATGCTTTGTGCCTGTTGAATGGTGCACAGTGATGGTTATCCCACTACACAAGGGTGGAGACACCATGGACCCCAGGAACTAGTGCCCCATTAGCCTGACGAGCCCGCTCTTCAAGGCCATGGATTGTATCATCATACAACATATAAACAATTACATTTGTAATCCCCAAACCCTGGACCACAACCATGTTGGGTTTGTAAAATGCAGATCATGTCACCTAAACCTGATAGATGACATTGAAGCAGTCAACAGAACCATCGACAAGGGTAAGGTGGTTGACACAGCCTATGTTGATCCTGCCACGGCTTACACCACCCCACACTCTGGAAATATAGATAAACCCACTAAAGTAGGTATACATGGCTATGTCACAAGATGGGTTGCCAACAGGCTTACTGACAGAACGCACACTGTGAAAGTAGCAGACTCCAAGTATGATTTTGGACCAGTGATGAGTGTAGTACCACAAGGTCCAGCCCTGTGTCTTGTCCTGTTTAGTATCTACTTTCCTGAAGTAAACTTTAACATGGAAGGTCTGTGGCTACAGAAGTTACCAGAGGACTGCAAACTAGGAGCCATAATTGTAAGCACTAAAGATGTGGCCATCCTACAAAAGGGCCTCACTGAGACAGATGGCTGTTGTCAAATCCATGGGCTCTAGCTCAATGCCAAAAGGTGGATTGTCATCCCCTTTGTTAAAACCTCTGTAGCCAAGAACTAAAACATAGGTAGTAGTATACTTAATACTGAAAGTGTGACAAGAGACCTTGGGTCACAGGTGTACACTGGACACAAGTGTGATAATCACATCCCCACAGTAGTCAGGAAACCCTGCTATGTGGCACACCTCATCACAAACTGTGTCTCATGCAGAATAGAAGAGGACATTGTTCCCCACTACTCATCACTCACTAGAACTATAATAGAGTCCAACACCACTTTTGCTATGTACCTCACAAGACAACTACAACAACTGTAAAGCCTGCAGCAATACCTCACAAAGAGCATTAGCGGCCAGAAATACATGCCATACACAGACCATCTCAAAATGCTCCATCTGTACTCCCTTGCATATCGCCTACTCAGATGTGTTCACTGCCTAACATACAAAGCTATGTCAAATGCAGTGCTGTTGGACATGCTCCATGTAAAACACTCACAATCCCTCTGACCTTCGGACCCAAAACCACGAGTGAAATACAAAAGGAAAGGGTGTACCCATTTACCTTATGGATACCCACACCTTCAGGTTAGTGGCACAGCATGAGGCCTTGGAGACCATGCAAGTGCAACTAACATTGGGCAAAGCTGCTTATCAGATTGTAGCCTGATACAGATCACCTACCTTGTCACAGGAACCTCACTCAGTATTCCTGAGAACAATGGAAAATATAGAGGTCCTATCAAACACCATTATATGAGGTGATTACAACTACCCAAACATTGAGTGGGAGAATTACTTGTGTACAACGTCCTTTGCCCAATGTTTCCTAGAGTTTAAAAGCTCTAACACCCTGGAACAGCTGGTCACCATGCCCACTAGAGGTGACAACATACTGGACATGATCCTCACCAACATGGGGTACCAGTGTTCCACAACAGAGATAAAACCCTTGCTGGTAATATCAGATCATAAAGTAATCACACTGAACATCCACATCCCACCCCCCACCCAGTCAATGAAACCACCATGAAGACATTTTCAAAAGCAAACTGCACATGTCCCAAGACAAAAGTGGAAAGTTCCAAAAACCTCTTGCTGTAGGATAATGGTATACAATCTGCCAAATCAGTTACAAGTGAATCCTCTGAGCATCTATAGGTATGCACGGATCGAGACATAACAAATAAAACCAAGATGCACTCCTCCAAAAATAAGAAAACAATCTGGTGGTCATTGCCCATAAATAAGCTAGACAACAGAAGGAGGAAGCTAACACCTGACAGAGCCAGCTTCACTAAAGGAAAGGCATCACTGATCATTATTAGGAAGAAGCAATGATCGCTCATAAAATAATTCAAGGACACTTTCAAAAGACAAATTGCCAAGGTCTGTAAGAATGACAACCACAAAGCCTGCGGTAGCTATACCACACATGTAGTTGTCAACTTCCAAATATGCTGTCAGCTACTGACAAATGGCAAGGAATACACTGAACCAACTTTCATTGCCCACATCCTGGGGAACAAGTTCAGTGCAAACTTCCCCCCATCACCCCCAAAAGGGCCTGTGTCCATCACAGAAGGATGCAGAGCCCCAGATGTCATGGACATGCAGGTAAAGACAGCCCTCTCCAATGCCAAGAACACAGCATCAATGGGACTGGATGCTGTCCCAGGCTGCGTCTTACACTAGGTCCAAAAGCAACTACACCCTCACATACATTCACTGCCTAGACTCAATCATACCACAGGGTATGTACCCAAAGAATGGCATACACTAACAGTCATCCAGCCCCACAAAGTGGGTGCCACAACAGAACCTGGAAACCATTGCCCTATATGTCTACTCAGACTGGTGTACAAAGCTATTGAGCAAATTGTCATGGAACCCATAAACAGTGACATTAGGGACCTCCAGACAATGGACTCTACACAACCCCGCCTTGTTAAAGGCAGATCCTGCCTCCTAAACATAGTTGACTTACTTCAAACAGTTACCAAGGACATAGATGGAGGTGAAAGTAGTCCACAGAGCCCACCTAGACCTCACTAAGGACTTTTTACACCATTCCCCACTCTGTCATCATGGACACACTTACCAGCCTGAACATCAACAGCTATGTCACAGGATGTGTGGCCAAGGGGCTCACAGATCAAACACACATGTTCAGAGTTGTGGGTGCCATGTTTGACTCTAAGACAGTCACAAATAGCATCCCACAGGTTTTGGTCCTGGACCCCAACTGTTCAGTAGACACTGCTCAGAGTACAGGCAAGCATGGGAAGAGTATGGCTGAACAGGTTTGCAGATGACTGCTAACTGTGGTCCATAATCGGCTCTATGGCTGACACACACATCCTCCAGAAGAGGCTTACAGAGACAGATACCTGGTGTCAAAACAATGCCCCAAGAAGAATGGCAAATTATGCATAATCATCCCCTTTGGCTAAAACAAAGTGCAAACAAATTACCACATAGGTGGTACTCCAGTATGTATGGAGAAAGTCATGAAGGCCCTGGGGACACAGTTAGATAGTACACTCTTCTTTGATGATCACATGGCCAACGTGTTTAGACATTCCTTCTATGTAGCCCACCCAATGTTACCTAATGTAACCCACTTTGTCTAGTCTGATGATGTCACCAACCTACAAATATACCTGTGGAAAGTAGAACTCACAGTAATGTGTATAGTGCGTTGTGTAAATGTGTGCTCCTGTAGTATCAAAAACCAATTAGGTCGGGGTTTGAATCCTGAACTTGACAAGTGTCTGCTTGTGTGTGATCTCTTTGGAGAAGAACAACCTTCTTGGAGAGTACTCAAGCACCTTAAAAGTGGTATACTAATCTTTGTCAGGTCTGATGATGTCACCATCCTACAAATATACATGTGGAAAAGATAACTCACAGTAATGTATATAACATGTCATGTAAATGCGTACTCCAGTAGTATCATCAACCAGTCAGGTAGGGGTTTGAATCCTGAACTTGACAAGTGTCTGCTTGTGTGTGATCTCCTTGGAGAAGAACAACCTTTTTGGAGAGTACTCAAACACCTTAAAAGTGGTATAGTAATCTTTGTCAGGTCTGATAATGTCACCATCCTACAAACATACCTGTGGAAAAATGAATTCACAGTGATGTGGATAGCACGTCGTGTAAATGCATACTTCTGTAGTATCATAAATCAGTTAGGTAGGGGTTTGAATCCTGCACTTAACAAGTGTGTGTCTGTTTATGTGTGATCTCCGTGGAGAGGAGCAACCTTTTTGGGGAGTACTCAAACACCTTAAAAGTGGTATACTAATCTTTGTCAGGTCTGATGATATCACCATCCTACAAATATACCTGTGGAAAAAAGACCTCACAGTAATGTGTATAGCACGTCGTATAAATGTATACACCTGTAGTATCATCAACCAGTTAGGTAGGGTTTTGAATCCTGCACTTGACCCCTGTGTTTGTATGTAATAACCTTGAAGAGGGGCAACCTTTTTGCAGAGTAGTAGAACACCTTTCAAGTGGTATACTTATCTTTGTCAACTCTGATGATGTCACCATCTTACAAATATACCTGTGGAAAAAAGAAATCTCAGTAATGTGTATAGCACACCGTGTAAATGCGTGTTACTCTAATATCATGAAGTAATTAGGTAGGGGCTTGAATCCTGCACTCGGTGAGTGTGTGTGATCTATGTGTGTGGCACTGTTGGTTAATGTGCTGTGGGTTTTGCTTTTACTAATGTATGACATATCAGTATGCATTGCACATGTGAGGTAGCTGTGTGGCAAATACATATACGTACATGTTACCTCAATTATTGCATGTGTGTGAACCCTGCTTTCTCCAAGAACACAACTGTCATATTTGCAAGACTGTGCTGCTGCTTCCCAGACCTTAGGTCACATCTGTATGCTTGTGACAAGGCCAGCCACTGCAGTGATCCCTGGCCTAGGTCATCCGTGTCACACACACTCATTACAGTTTCTATTGAATTGTGTGAGTGAGGGTTTATGGCCGAGGTATATGTTAGACATGTTCTAATGCAGCAAAGTCTGTCAATGATGACTTCATTATAGGTGTACAACAGCCTTTGTGGATATGCATGCAGACCCCTTATTGCTTATGTGATCCACTGAGGTATTTCAAAATACCTTAGGAAATGTGATTATCAAAGGAGAGATGATGTAACACTTGGTTGCATGTACACATCGGTGTACACATCGGTATCTGTTCATCATGTTGGTGGCTAATACCTATGTGGTACTGTGGGGATACTATATTCTGTAAAGGTGGAGGACTATGCTTAGTTTGGCTAATAGCTTTACAGCATGGGTTTGACAACAGTTATCTGTCTGTATGATACGCTTGTGGAGGATGTGTGTGTCATCTGGAGAATGCATTATAGGCCACAGTATGCATTACCAGACATGGACGGACATATCCCTACTGTGATTGCTTGTACCTAAGAGAGCTATATGCCAAACAGGAGTGGTCTCAGTAATGGGTGCAGGTGAATACCACTGGTTACTGGCATAGTATAGTACCTGAAGGATCCAAATGTTACTGTGTGTCATACAGCTGTGTGTCAGTTATGAAGACATCATCTAATGATTGGTTATGGTCAGGCTGTTGAAGTTATATATACTACCAGAATGCAGAACAATGACAGATAGTAACAGTATCACCCACATCACAGTGTCAAACCATGTCATACACATGTGTAGTCAGGTTCCGAAATGTGTGTAGTACAATGCATACTGGCCACCAATAGAAACTATGTAGTGTTACTGTGTAATACAGGGCATATCACCCTGCCATGTGTCCACTATGTACGTACATGCAGACAGTGCACCTCCACCATGTTCACAGATGTATACCTGCAAATCTGTGCTACACACATCCCACGCATACTGTCCACTCTCTAACACATGCTGCCAATACTACACACATCAGCCAAGTGGCAAGTGGGCGGACAAAACACTATTTTAACTAACATTGGTGTAAACAATACTACAATGGCAATCATAGCTTTAATGCATCATGCCTGCTCAGCTACACCTTCAAGCATATCATTACACTCTACTGCTGACAATATGGTAACATTCCTATACTGCTATAAAGTCACCCTGTGCATCAGCACCATGGTAACCTGTTCCTGAATCGATATTACAAATGACAGGAGGTGGCACAAGTTTCATCATATGCACAGGGTGTGTTGTTGGTTTGGCAGAGGCCTATAGTTAGCCATCCAATTGACATGTGTGTGTGTGTGTGTGTGTGTGTGTGTGTGTGTGTGTGTGTGTGTGTGTGTGTGTGTGTGTGTGTGTGTGTGTGTGTGTGTGTGTGTGCATGTGTGTGAGGGGCAAGAGTACTGCTATGGGAAAATGTTGATGTAATGTGTGCGGGTATGTGTTAGCCCTAGGTGTCTTGTTCATGTGTGTGTGTGTGTCTGCATGCACACAGTTACACCATGTGGCTGCCATATATGGATATTTGTGGGACAGCCACAGACTGTACCTGCCAGGCTTTACAGATCACCGTCTCTGGCCATGGATATGGTACCTGTGCCTGGCAGGGGTGCTACTGACACTATCAGGTACTAAGCCAGACTGGGTACTATCCCCAGAGGTAGATGGATGTACACTGGACCCAGGTCCCTGCTGGGACTGTCCAGAGCCATGTGCATGTGGTCTTCTAGGACATTCTATCGACTGCCTACCCCCAACATTGCTGGGGATGGTCCGTACAGTAACATCAAACTCGTAAAAAGTCAGATGAAGACACCACAGTTCGTTGCAACACTCCACAATTTAATATCTTGTAAAAATATGAACAAACGGACAAAAAACAAACAGAAAAAAGCAAAGACTGAGCGCTTTCACCCAGTTCTATACTGGGTTTCTTCAGAGTGATTAACATATGATGGAGCAGTTTCATTAAATAGTATCTGGTTATGACTTCATTGATTGCATTAAACTGTGCTAATAGAATAATTGGCTAATTATTGCATTTATAAAAATTGGCAGATATGAAACAAAACAGTACATTGAATTTTTTAAAAATCATATATAATACATAATATACTACCTAATAAGTAAATTAACCAAAATTTAAAAACAAATATATTTGCTGGGGATGGTACTGGCACTACGGGAGCAGCTGTGACTTGAGGGATGTCCGTGGCAACTGCCAGCTGCTGATGTTGCTGGCATACATCCACGTCAACGACTCAACCATCCCACACTGTCCTGATACATGGACATGACATTGCGGAGGACATCTAATGTCTCTCCCCAACGTCTATCAATGACCTCAGTGTAATGACGGATGATACCTGCTAGGTCACTGATACTGTCAATTATGGTGGTGTTATGTGCCCTCTGTGCCCTTAGTCCCTGTCTCGTGTACCGCTCCATACATGCCTGTGCCTCCATGACAGCCTGGAACATGCATGACGTTGTCAGACCTGTGGCATGTCTGCCAGTGGCATGATGAGCAGCAGTGCTCCGACGAGAACCCCTGGACATCTGCCTATGTGGTACCCTTCCAGACATCTGGGTATGGCTGCTGTGTTGGGATGCATGTGCCATGGATACCACACTGTCCTGGCCAATGCTGACTGTACACTGTCCCTCAGCTAAGGGCATTGGTGATGGATATATTGGCAGTATGACTGTGTGCATAGATGGGGTGGACACTTGAGTACTGTCGATCGGTGGCCCAACGACAGACCCTGGCAAACATGCCTGTGCCTCAACACACCTATCATCATCATCACTATTTTGCTCAGTGACATTGGTTTCCCCACTGCAGTGAACCAGCCCAAAGTCAGCACCTGTGAGAGGAAGACAGGAAACACACTTTACGACCTGTACATGGTGTCGACACACATGAACACATGCACACATTCACACATGTACACATGAACACATGAACACATACACACATGCACACATGCATACATGAACACATGAGCACATGCACACATGCACACATGAACACATGCACACATGCCCACATGCACACATGAACACATGAACACATGCACCCTTGCACACATGAACACATGCACACAAATGCACTCCTCACTAAAACACACACACACACACACACACACACACACACACACACACACACACACACACTCACCACCAGCAATCCAGAACATATTCAATAGTGGGTGATGGTGAGGTACAGTATCACAAGGCAAACAGTTATATGACATGTGTCAGCATGCAGGACATGTGTTGCTCAACAGCATGCAGTGCGGGTGTAGACAGCCCTTGCTAATAACAGTATACATGGCTTTGATGCATGTGTGTTGTTGTTCAGTGATCGTCCTCACCCTGGAATGCAATGTGTACATGGACACAACATTGCTGTGCAAGTATTAAAAGCTCTGCAATGTCCTGTGCACCATCACTCACATGTATACATATCATGGCTGGATGTGTATCTGTGTGTCACATAGATATCTATTTCTGATTGGAGCATCTGTGTATTTATCAGATGATTGTGGGCATAGGTTTAGCACATGCATGCTATGTATACACACAGGATGAGTGGTGCATGTATACCTGATGGAATACCATTGCACAACATAGCCATTGTACAGTGGTTATGGTGAGTGTAGGACATATTATGGACATGCCAGTGCCAGCCATGACATGGCATGCTACAACACAACTGCAATGTTAAACATCACACATACACAGTGTGTGTCATGTGACCTATACACTCAATAGCATTACAATACATATATGTGTCACTTTGTACAAATGGTGATTGCTATGCATATTGTGTATCAGTGCATATGTTTGCACACACACAACATTGAGGTGCATAGCAGTTAATGTTATGTGTGGTACTGTGGTCACTGTAACTGGATGGGATGTAGTACCATGAGCCATCATCATGCAGCATCATGTGGTCACTCAAGGCTACTAATGTGTGCCAGACCGGCACATACCATGCTGTACCAGAACTGCAGTACCATGGCTACATTCACCATTTCACAGCCAGTTGTTACATGGGATTGTATGGTGCCCAATAAGGGGCATTGCCTAACATGAATGTGTTATGTGTTGAAGAGTGTCACACAGCCACATGAGAGGCATCTACCCCCTCAGGTATATTATGTGTGCTGTGTGGATGACATTTGGGATACTGGAGTATGACCTTACAGGGGGTGTCTGAATACACCATGTGTAGCATGTTAACGTGCACTGCGTATGACAAAGTTGTGTATGTTGTGTGCATGTGTATTGACTCTGCCTATCCAATGGCCACTACAGTGTTGCCACAATTGTGTGGGATGCTCTGTGTATTGTATGTGTTTTAGGCAGCTACCCATGTTACTGGGATGTGCATAGTCTCACAGCAAACATGCACAGCATGCATTATGCATAAGTGTGATACGTGTACATGGCCTACACCTCACCTATGACATGCACATATAATTAGCTATTTTAAATGTAGAACAGACTCACCAGTATGGGTCTGCTGCCTTGCTGTCACACCAGAGGGACCTACAAGGATATGAGACAGTTTGTCAGTGGCAACAACTGTGGCATTGCTACTGTGTGTTTGCAATGTTACAGTAGTACAACGATTGACAGTCACAGGCCTAAAGATTATATTCCTAATTATTAGTATTGCACAACACTAGGCACCACATCTTCTAACTACACAATACACATCTCACGCAATCATGCTCTACCAATAGAGGTAACAGTAGTCTACAGCTACACCATGTTACCTGCACGCTCTGTGTCAACTTGCTGTGTGGCTCTGGCCTCCATGATGATACATGTTACTTGTTGTTGTTGTTGGCCAGGAGCCACCTGGCTCAGGAGCAGCTCCTCCACTCTGGTATGGGGGGGATGGATGGCTACCCCACCACCTGTCGCAAGCTGTTGTCTATGAATATCAGACGCACACTGCCAGACATGTCTAATTAAATCACTGCAGTGATGGCGTACCTGTTCATATGTCCGGTTATGCATGCCTATGTCATTTACCCTACGGACAAGATCTTGCCACAGTGCATTCCGCTCATGCTGGTCCTGGCTGGTTCTGGAGAACAGCAGGGCATAGTGCTGCACCAGGCTTGTTGTTATCAGTTCCTCCTCTGCTTGGCTATAGCTGGGGTTACGATGGTGGGTCATGACCCTGGAAGACAATGAAACAATATGTGTGAGCAAGTCATGTGGCACACTTAACATTCTAAAGTACAGATATCAATAAACTGCCATATATATCAACCTATTGGCTGTCAGAGGATACACACTTTCAATACCACATATCAGTGCTCAGCCCACAACTGCCTGACAGTGCCTGGCATACCCTATGTATCAAACCATGTTTTGCACAGCAACAAAGATAAACCAGTATGTAAGACTATAAACAGTACATGGCGCACTGTATGCGACACAATGCACCACATAGCCACAGGAGGTATATATTAAGCTAATGCATCAAGAAATATGTAATCCATTGCAATGATTGTAAAGTCCAGTTACAGTATTACCAGTATACCACACTAGTCGTTGATGGCAAACCCCTGCCTAACAAATATGCACATTCATTAATATAGGTGGCATATTGCTGTACTACACTATACATATTGCTAGATACACACCTATATCCTGTAACACACATATGACCGAGGCCATGGTACAGGCATAGCCACACACACATCAGACATACATACCAGACAAAAAGGTATGGCAACCCAGATGACCTTTACTGGTGTACCATACAGTATTGTCTGTCAGTAGTTAGAAAAACTTATGCCTGAGGTATGTAATCTGTGAGGACTACAGGGAACACACAAAACAGTGGTTACAAGAAATGTGGACATACACCATACTGTGCTGTTTAGGCATACAGCTTCAGGTAGTATTACAGTTCATACAGGAGTTGTATTCACCAGCAGTAACACTCAATAAGGATACATGTACTGCTTTAGCCTACAATGGGACACCCCAGTCGACACCAAGGGACTACGACAGACCGTATAGCATACTGCTTTTTTCGCATAGCAATTGCATTCACATCTTTTGCTGGGATCACAGCTAGGACAAATAATACCATGACAGAAACAGTTTCCCATTAAGCTATCACACATATACAGAACACTGACACATTCATCAACACATTCACCATCACACTCAGTCAACCTCACATAGCAATTATTGCAACAAGTACATGTGGGTGTGTATCGCTTCATAGGTAGGTAATAGGCTATCGGCCCTAGGGCCTATAGAGGTCTAGCCATACGCTACCCTGGCCTTTGACACACAGGTAATTACGTTTCACGTGGCGAGGTGATTCACTGAGTGTATTTCCCATCTCCCATACAATCATCAGGATTATTTATGATGACTGCTAATTAGAAGCTTTGTTTGCTATTGATAGGTGATTTGTTCCAGAGTATGGGATGTCTCTGAGATAGGAATCTATCCCTCCAGCATGTGCTTTTTATTGAGGTCACAAGGTTTAGGTTCCTAGAGCATGAAGCTTGTAGGGATTGTGATCTGTTTACGTGGAACATGTCCAACAGCTGTGAGTTTGACATGGCTTAGTATGTTAGGCAGAGGTCACCTCTGGGTAGGTGTTATGTGACACAGTCTAGCTGTGGGTTTGTGAGACGGTCTGCATAGGGCATCTGTTTGAGGCCAGTATTACTCTTTGTGAGGTATGTCTGTGTCATTTCCAGTTGCTATAGATGTCTTGTGAGGTACATATGACATGGGGCATTGTACTCTATAATGGGCTTTATGTGTGATGAGTAGAGGGGAACACAGACCTATATTTCCCTTGATGAAACACCTTTTGTGATGACGTGTGCCACGTAGACAGATGACATGACTATTGTGGCACTGTAATTATCAGAGGGGAGACTACTGTCCACCTGTTTCCCATGGTCTCTTATCACACCTTTGGTGTTTAGTAGACTACCACCTATGCGTTAGTTAATGGGTACAGAGTTTTTGCAAGAAGGGATGCCAATGCAGTGTTAACATTAAGCTTGAGTCCATGGCTTTGTCACCAGGCATCTGTTTCAGTAAATATGTCCCTGTCTCTCTCTTTCTCTCTCTCTCTATATATATATATATGTGTATATATATATATATATATATATATATATATATATATATATATATATATATATATATATATATATATATATCTACATACGCACACACATACATATAAACATTCATTGGTGTACATATAGATATACATATAGGCACATATACAGTCCACCTTTCATGGTGGGGATATCAATTATGTGAAGGTTGTGAGGTATACAGTTATGTCATAATATTGCACAGTGTTGTGCAGAATGCATTGAAGGTGTTCTCAACTCATGTAGCTTTAGCAGGCCTCACTGGCTGTAACCCTGCAAACCTCACAAATCATACCCACCGCGTTTAACCACCACATATATACCAGCACCATATGCTGTCTTGTTTGCCACACACTACAACCTACATAGAAATATGCACATAACCTTCAACAACATATATATGTCCACCCTTCACAAACAGTTGCAGTATGTCCCTTGCTCTATGCACATGTTCAGATGCTAATATATCTAACACAGACAGATCTCTCCATATGTGTGTGCCATACACACACAAGGTCCACACTGTTGTAATTTCATGTACCTCATGGCTGACCTATTGGACCTTGCTGCAACATGAACAGGTGTCACATGTGAGCACACAGTAATATTAGAGGGTGTATATATATAACTGCAAATGCTAGATTAGCATACTAGCCTGGTACAGCTGTTGCTAATGCTAAGCTACACATTAATATGACTATCATGCATTTGTTACTCTGTCACATCCATGTTTATATAACCGTATGCGCTACTCCCCCAAACAGACATTGTAGACACTACTGTACAGAACACAGATAACATGGATCAGATGTTTGACATTTAATACTGAACTACCCGTGAGTCACGCCACTCTTGCCTCGAGCTGGCATAGATGATCAGTGACTGAATGCTCAATCTCCCTATGCACCACAGCCCGGACCATTCGGAGGGTGATAGGTGGCCCTCCTCTGGCCATGCTTGCACAGGGGGTACAAGCCCTATCCCCTGCAGTGCTTCCACCCAAAGGTGGCACAGGACCAACGGAGGAGGAGGTCCCTGGCTGGACACCGGACTTGCTGGTGCCAGGTGCCATCGCCAGCTGAGGTGGGACAGGTGGGTTCACTGGGACCGGCCTTCCCATACTTTCTATGTTTAGGAGGATTTAATGACAATATGAGTTAGTAATAGCCAACAGCATTCCAATTTAGTTGTAACAGTATACAGTAGTATTTCCATTAACCCAACACACCAGAGTTCCAACAGTTGAACAGCAAGCATAACACATGCATATATAGAACAACAGTGGACATTCCAACAGCATGCAGGATTGATTGGTGGCAACAGGCCACCAAGATTGTGGTATGTGAACAGGGCACATGCATCAATGTAAATGCAGATATTTATAAACCAATAGGACATGTGTCCCAACAAATGTTATGAGAGTAGACATACCCATTGAGGTGTGAAATTGCATTATTTATGCACATACAGTAGGGTGTAAAAAGATACCTCCATTAACAACTTATATATACTTATAGTTTACACTACATTCCTATTGACTGCAGTTATCTATCCCCTACATGTATTATTACACTGGGCAATGTCCGTTAAATTGTAAAATGGGTTTTGCTAGTTCTTGATATACCTGACCTGTATCTGACATACAATCTGTCCTGGATGCAGATGTTCCTGCTACATATTTATATATTTCATTTATATTTATATATCTACATATCTGGATGTGTTCAGGTGACATTATCAGGTATATGTTGACAGCCCCCTACATTTCTAGCAGCACACTGACATTTCTGGGGAACACAATAACAAGCTACTCATGTGCCAGATTAACCTGTACATGCCAGCCATGAACCGACAGTTGAGGACTGTATATATGCTTAACAGCTACTGGCACTCCCTTCATCCACTTTATATGGGCCTACCCATGTGTGGGTTGACTGCGCTTAATACAACAGTACTATTTCTATAATGCAAGGATACAACAACATACCGAAGAAAGTGACATGGACACACTCCAGGAATTATACGTTTATTAATTACATTACACACTTTTCTAGTGGCTCTCTCATTTATTTGATATATCAGTGCATGCAGAGGTCTTTTATTCAAGACATATTATACCTTTATTAATAGGTTACAACACCTTTTCACGCTGTCTCACTTATTTTATATAACAGTACATGCAGAGAAGTTATTCAACACTCATTATACCTTTATTAATGGGTTACAACACTCTTTTTCAGACTCTATCACTTATTTTATATGACAACACATGCAGAATAATTACTAACCTGCCTGGTGGCGCAGCCTTAGCAGCCTATCTGCATAGGCTTGCTGATTCGCAGCACGGATACCTGCAGCTGTGAAGTAAATGAAGGGATATTGAGACATACCTATTCATAACACGGACTACAATAGCAATTCTTACATACTTCATTCCATGGCTACATACTCAGTAGTGGGGCATTTTCCATTTCACGGGCCTCCTGTATCCACTGGTTCAGTCGGTCCTCCTTGCATCTCTTCAGGTCTGAGAAGTGGTGTCTGACCTCCTCACCAGTCCGAGGGATGCCTGTGGCACTGGTGAGATCATGTGCTAGACGGTTCCAGGCTTCCACTTTGTACTCAGTGCCCTGAAACTGGCCCTGCATGAGTCTTGCATCATGATGATGGACGAGGAGCCAAACCATTACTTTTGACTCCTCAATGCCCCACCGTTGCGCTCGAAAACAAGAGCCCTCTCCAACACTGGCCATACTGTCTGCAGATGGGAGCTACAACCAGTTATGGCCATTATTCCCGCCTATGTAGCTTAAATATGCCTCATTTCCCACACTTATTTGTGATTGGCCAGTTTTGAAAAATCTCAGCTAAAAGCAAACCTGTTTAGCAATGGGTAAATTTCCATTGATATATATGAGTGTGTTGGAAATGCATCCATATTTAAAGCTGTCATGGCTTGGTGGTTTAGTACTGTGATTATGGTGCACAGTATCCCGGGTTTGAGGCCTGTCATTCCTTTTTATTTTACTACTGGCCAGACCGGCTAGGAGGTGTGGCTGTGTTTAGCAGATTTTGCTCAACTTTGCCCAACGTTGCTCGACGTTGCTCTATGCTGCTCTACGCTGCCCGACGTTGCCTGACATTGCCCAATGTTGCGCTAGTTAGCGAGGTGTGCAGCTCCGCATGAACATGTTTTGCTTGTGCTAGTTGGCGCGATGCGCAGCTCTGCGCAAAACTATTGCGTTAGTTAAAGCAGTGCTAAGCTATGAGCAATTGTACTTAACTGGGCTTAATACTAGTAAACTTTGCTTAGTAGTGTTTCACATTGCTTAAGATATGTTATTATGCATTTATCAGTATGCATGTCCATTCCACCTTCTTATATATATTATATATATATATATATATATATAAAATATTGTTCACTACCACATAGGCCATTTCAATGCATTTTACTGAAATTTAAAAGGTAAATGTCAGAAATTCTTTTTATGCACACATTTCCTACAGAAAACAAGTAGTGGAGTGGCTCGAAGCGGGAATGCCTCCTCTTTGGGCGAGGGCTCTACCACTACGCTATTGCTATTTGGCTTAATTTGGATATAAATAATTTATTATCCTCTTCGATGTCTACACTGCTAACTGTAGCTAAGCAATGGGCAAACCCGATCACACACGTGCAAATACGGGCAGCTATATCGGGAATAATAAAAAAAGAAAGCTTTACATTTTAAACTTGTACAGGGATTTAGAATGTGGGGGAGTGTAGTGTTGGGTATGTGGACATTTGAGCGGACTCGCTCATTTCAGTTGACATTTGCAGTTTAGGCACTTGCAGGGGCGTGGATATTTGGACTGCTCAGCAGTCTGACACCCCACTGCACTCGTGCACACTCCGTGTAAGCCTTAAAGTTGAGTCAGCGTGCCCTCACGAATATGCATGACGCACTGACATCATACTCTTAGACTGCAGTTTCCGTGTAAGACTTAGTTAGTCTTACACGAAGGATTAGTGAATACTGGCCTCTGTTTAAACAGGAAAGCACTCAACATTTTAAAATTTATTTACATTTTCACAATTAGGCATGCTGACATACAAGTTAATCTGTGAATATGCACAAATCTCTTGCCAGACATGCTAACACAGATGACAGTATTTTCAGTTACTTTACACACGTAACCATGATACTGGCACTCTTACAATTACTAATAATGTTAAATGCAACAAGTACAAGATTACATTTTGTTTTAGGTATATTAGTATATCTAAATATACTAATAATGGTATCACATAGCGGGTTTCGGCATGTAGATCGCAAGACAAATGCCCGCAAGCTACATTGCCAAAACTAGAAGGCCGCAGCACCGCTAGACCGTAGAGTGGTGCTGCCAAAAGAAAGGTATGCCATGGTAATCTATGGCAATAGGAAAACCTACAAACACTGACGGCCCCTAAAGCTAATACGCAGGCTGTCAACTGAAAGTGTAAACGGCCGGCAAAGTGAAACAGCTCGAGCAGACAAACGGCACATCGGTAGTGCTACACAAGTGCACCGAAAACATAAATAAAAGAAATAAATACCTTTACAGCCCCTGTTATCCACACAAGCAGAGCAAATGTTCCCCAAGAAGCAGGAAGTAAAATCCACAGTACGAACAGTATAACACAGCACAGCTAACCCTCAGCAACGCGGAATAGAATAACAACTCATCTGTCTGGCTGTAACTTTAAAGGGACAGACACTTTAGTTTCAGACTTAATACCCCACACACAGTACAAGTTAATGCAAGACCAGTTTGTGTAATATGAGGAAGCATGTCACAGCAGGAGGGCTTTAGTATAGGACCAATCCAAATTAGAGGCATGCCTGCAACTGACAGTACCTGTCCTGGCAGAGCCCCCTAAGTGCAGTGTCAGGTGGGAACATGCCAACCTGGGCAAACATGGACTACTAACTCAGTAGCAGGAGATATACACAGTAGCATTAACCCATCTCCCACTCCACAGTAGTGTATGTATTGCAGGTGTAACCAAACCTGTCCATTGGTCACTGCAATTGGAGTACACAATACGCAGTCCCATGTAGGCAGACAAGGGTGCAACACAGAGATACCTCCCTATTTAACTTCTGCCACTGAAACTGAGACTGGGCCCAACACCCTGATTGGCCAGCAGCAACAACTGGGAGTTAAAGGGGGCCAGTGCAGTACACTTAGAACCTGTGCTGCAATTAGGCTTTGTAGACACCTACCAGATTACAAGCATATGGCAACTCCAGGGCTGAGTTAACTGCAGATATTGAAACCATAGCAGAGAGGCAGTCAGAGCAGGGTGGAGTGCAAAAAGCTGTATAGGGCCACTGTGGCAGGCAGTGCTTCTTCACAAGGTACAAGACAAGATGGTGTACAACAAGTAACCTACCATCTGGAAGGGACTTGCTCCAAGGCTGGATGTACATCCTGTTCCCAGCTAGACTGGCTGTGATGGATACTGAGAGGCCATCAACAAGTGCTGCTACCATGCTGGAATCTATGTATCTGTATAGCCCCGGTCTGCTTGGCAACAGATACAGCAAAGTGCACAGCCAACGTGGCAAACCAATGCTGGTGGTTGAGGGGTACCTCTACCATTTGGAGCATGAAGCACCACCGAACCGGTACTGGGCATGTAGCGAGCAGAGAGTAAAGGCGTGCAGAGGACGTGCCATCACTGTTCACCAGGAAGAGGCGGAAGAACTTCTGAAATCACTGCCACACCAGCACAGCCCAGATGCAACAATGGCCCAAGTGGCTACACTGTGAGCAGAACTGTGGCAGAGGATGGTAACCGGTAATGAACTGCCAAGCTTGGTAATGCAGAGTGTCCTTGGCACAGCGAATGACAACGTACTACAGGAGATGTCTTGTTGTGCAACCCTTTGTCGAAGCATAACCAGGGTACGGCAGAGGACACAGGCATCCATGACTACACCTCCAGCAACACTTGCGGATATTGATGTCAGCCAGTATCCACTCTGTAGTGGGAGCTTCATCCTCCGTAAAAGGTCAGATATGGATGGGACAGATTCCTTGGTACTACTTACTACAACACAAAATTTGACTGATCTGTGCAGGTCTGACATCATTCTTGGAGATGGCACCTTCCCCACATGGGCTGATATATGTCGCCAGCTGTATACTTTACATGGATGTATTGGCACCCACACCTCAACAAGGATTGTACCCCTGGTGTACTGTCTCATGACAAGGAAGTTGGAGTCTGCATACACCGCTTTGTGGGAGGTACTGAAAGGTATAGCCACTCAACAGGGATGCACCCTGTCTCCACAGTATATTATGACCGATTTTGAGAAGGCAGCAATCCGTGCCAGCCGTAAGGCATTCCCTAGGAGTATTCTGAAGGGATGCCTTTTCCATTTTGCACAGATCATCTGGCGCCAGATCCAGCATCACCACCTTGTGACCCTCTATGGCACGGACACTGCTTTCTCAATTGCCATCCGCAAGCTAATTGCTTTGTCATTCCTACCTTTGGATGATTTTGTCCCTGCATTTCTGGACATTGTGGCTTCCTTACCAGACTGTGCTCAGCCTATTGCCATTTTTCTAGACCATCATTATGTACGAGGCTGACCACGCAAGTTTGCATCCCGCTGCTCAGCACAGACACGAATGCCATTGTCCTACCCTTTGCGGTTTTGGAATGTGTGTGATGTCTTAGAAATGGACTTCCCGCGGACTAACAACCAGGTGGAGGCATGGCATTGTTGGCTGAAGGTATTACTGGGACACCCTACTGTACAGCTATCTGACCTACTGTCTGTTCTGCAGCAGGATAGCAGAACCTGACAGATACCCAACAGGAATCTCTTTTGAGGGGGATGCCTGTGACACCATGTAGGAAGGCTATTGTTGTAAGGGAGCATCACCTAAAGCACATCTTACAATATAAGTGTGACTACAGTGATGTGCAGGATTTCCTCCATGTTGTGGCACATTTCTACAAGTTGTGATAATATTTGGGTTTAGTACGCACCAAGCACTACACACATCACATTGCATATTGCATTAATAAAGGTTTTGCCCACAGCACACAGGTTTCATGTTACCACTTTTATGCTCACGTGGCATGCTATGCCAGCCACATGTTCAACTGACAGTTGCACATGGTGGCTTCTAAGGGGGTGCACAGTGTATCACTGTGGGGGTTTGTATCTGCCACCTGTGGTTAGGGTACAGGAGATTCCTCAATTCTCACAGGGAATTTTCCACAGGCATTTGTCACTGCAGCTAAATTGTCAACCTGCCAAGTGTCCACATCCGGCTGTCTCACAGGTGGATGTCGCACCGCCTAGGTGCCTGAACCCATCACATAGCAGGGTAGATATTATAAAAAATTCTTACCTCAACTGTATCATTGATTACCCAACATGCATACAATCCACAGTGCAAAAATGTGTTTAAATGGCAGTTTGAAAACCTGTTTTATGTTCAGTTAAAATGATGTTTGACATACTGGGTTGTTCAAAACACACACACACACACACACTTATATACATATATATATATATATATATATATATATATATATATATATATATATATATATACATATATAAACATACATACATACACACACACACACACACACACACACACACACACACACACACATATATATATATATATATATATATATATATATATATATATATATATATATATATACATGTGTGCAACACTATTCCTTTTTTTCCATGATAGGGCTTCTCATTTTTCATTCACTAAACAGGATGCAGACTCTGGATGAGAGGAATTTTGTCTGCTTCTTGGCAAATCATGTCTTTAGGAAATGGATGGCATGCTTTTTTGAGTCTGAGAGAAATGTGCTTTGGTAGTTTTAATATTAAACTTCAACAATAATAACTACAACAAGTTACAAACCTCTGGTAGGTTACAATAAGGCCTTTTAACTGTTTTCACTATGTTTCATGTTTTGGAGCCATAAAGGTATGTCATCTGCAGGTACACTTTTAAAGGTAACCATCTTACTAAAGAAATGTAAAAATTAATTTATCCTACCCGTTAAATGTTTACACTATTGCAGGCATGATACTGCTTGGTAGTTTACGTTACTTAACACATCTGAGAAGTTGTTTTCTGTTTTTGTTGGTGTCCTCCATTGTTTTAAAATTAATTTTAACAATAGCTAAACTTATAGCAGTAAAGTAAGTCATGCTCTTTGATGTTTTCCAGAATAATCAGACCACTGTCTTTTGGAGCTGCCACAGATCTGCTGCTGCAATTGTGAGACTAACTTTCCATAACACCCATCCTCCATCTGTTGTGCTATTTATTTCAATGGTCCTTGAGAGTGACCTCAAAGGTTTTTTACAAAAAGAAAACAAGATATAATAAACCTGCCTTATAGAGAGGGCCTTAAAACCCTTTCCCTCTATTCAGTCTCCTATAGATTACTGAGGGGTGATCTATGCCTGGCTAACAAGGCATCCGCAACCCCACACTTACAAATCTCCTTCTTATTCATAAGTCAAACAGTACCAGAAATACAAGGTCTAGGGACATGAATTTTTCCTGTGTCATAAACAGAAAATGCTGGAGAGACAGATATGTGTCCCAGAGACTGCCATGCCTATGGAACATGCACCCCACCCATGTGAAGCTGAGTTCATCTATTGCCCAGTTTAAGCACAACCTTAGACAAGTGGATGGTGAAAAGAAAATTTACACTGGGCCTGGCACCCATCTCCCTTATGGACAGATATAGCTTATAAATGCCTGGCTCTCAATGTCCTGTTTGGATGCAGGACATCATTATTCTTTCTATTCTTTCAGGAAAACTTGGCTAGGCTTAAAAAGGCCCCTTGGGTTAGTAGCCCAGTAACAGTATATGAATCTTTGAAGCTATGAGAGGCTTGTCCTTTCTGTACATTTGACTTCAGAAACTCTGACTATTTCATCTTGTCTGCCCATACCAGTGAGCGCTCCCTAGAAATTCCAACAAGGAAAGTCCTCTCCTTAGACTGCTAAAACATTACTTACACTGTTTCATATCTTCCCATTGTTCAGTACTCACTGCAATACCAAGAGTATCAAACAATTTTGTTCCATCCTACGTTTGAAATCACAAACATCTGGGCAATCCTACTAATCTCTGGTAGCCTACAAGTCACATCTTATGATTCTGGTTGGGATTAGTGCTTTTGTTTTGCTCCTGACGAGTATTATCTAGTCTTCCTAGAGATGGCCAGTCACTGGAATGCCTGAAAACAGCTTCTAATGAGCAGGCTTAGGATTAGTGCTACTGTTTTGCTCCTGGTAAGTGAAGGAGCAAAGGGACATTGACTCCATACTGTCTCTGACTGGGCAGTATGGATGGGACTTCCCTAACTGCCCTGGTGTTTTGCCATTGTTCACCTTAACTCTCTGGCACTGAGCTGCCGTACATGCTGTCTAGAGCATCTAATAGGAGAGAACTGAAGCAAGCCTTTAGAGCCACAAAATATTTGGTGTGAGGCTGACATTTACCAAACAGTTTTGTCACCTCCTTTTTCTGAATTAGTTTTGGATTACTGCCACTTTTTTGATTCTGGCGAGAGTAGCAAAGGGACATTCATTCTTATGGATGTGGACTATCCAGGTCAACAAATGCAAATAAAATAAAATAACTAAAAATAAATAAATAAAAATAAATAAAATTATCTAAATATAACAGTGGTGAAATCAACACTATATGTGGCTACATAGTAACCAATAGGTAAATCACCAGTACTTATTATTATTGCTAAATTGCAAGACTATGATGAAGAACTGCATTTTTGTTTGATAGCACCCTCTTCAGGCAGTGGTATGTGGCCCCCTATGCTTTGTCTCTTAGGCACAAGAGGTCAAACTGACCTTGGAAGTGGAGGACGTTTTGAACAAAAAGAGATCCAAAAATATAGAAAAAATATGAAGAGAGGAAAAAGCATGCCAAGATCAGTCATTTACTTGAAGAGCAGTTTCAGCATGTTGTTTATACAGCTTCAAGACCTGGGCAGTGCGTCAGAGCAGATGGATATATCTTGGAAGGTAAGGAGTTGGAATTTGACTTGTGATAGATCAAAGCCAAGAAAGGCATATAAATATATAGCACATTGTCCATCAAAACTGGAAAAATTAATTGTATTCATTTCTTGATAATTATATTTTGCATTAAAAATATACTAGGCAATTTTGACATTTTGTATTGGTGGAAAACATTTGGAACTTGGGTAAAACTTCTGTTTATGATTGCTATTTGTGGAGTTGGATGGCAGCACATGGGATGGATGGCTTTTCCTTGTATTTTGATTTTAGGAATTACTTTAGGTGTACTAAGGCCTGGACTTGCAAGGATGAGATTCTCAAGCCAGATTCTATTGTTGTTGAAGCTCACTTTATAAAGGCTCCAACAATGCAGAGTTCTACTGTCTACCCTTCAGATACACAGCCTCCAAACTTAGTTTAAGATGTTTTAATCGTGTTTGAGCATGTTGTACTTTTCTTTAAAAACAAAGTGAAAATAAACATGAATAAGTAAATGAATAAATAAATAAATTATTAAATTATTAAAATGATAAACCATTTGTCACACATTATACTTCCAGTGGAAGCTGGCAGATGAAATGTCCCAGTCACAGAAGGAGTTGCTTAATGGACAGTTCAAGCCTATGTTATGGTGACAGATAGCAACTATGTCCCTGACTTGTATAACATAATAGGATGTGCGCATAAGTCAACAGAGGATGCAGTTAGGGCAGCATGCACCAGCACAGATATTCACCATCACACTTGTTTGCACTTCACAGATTTTTTTTTGATGATTCGAAGATGTTCTTCCTTGATATGTTGATGGATCCTCTCTATTCAGGGGACAAAAATGAAGAAAAAAATGAAAGTATGGGGAAGGGTATGACTCCACTTACAGCTGTTGGCATTAGGTTTCAGACTTCCCAGTGCCCTTTTTACCTGATGCAAGTCCATGTCAATTGTTCTTTCGGGGTAGCGAAGATCAACATTGGATTCAATAATCTGGAAGGAACCACTGAGGCCACAGAAACTTCTATAATGGATGCTGATTGCTGACCTACAGGGAAAAAAAAACAACCAGCAACATCAGGGGTTTCTACACTCCTCCTTTATGGTGAAGCAGTCTAATCCCTGAGGTCTTGCTTGACTGCCCCACTCTGGAGTCAGTCGGGATTTCTCTCTCTCCACTGGGATGCATGGGTGACCATCATGCAGAATAAGTGGATTAGGGCAGTAATATCAGGATGCTAAATTGCCCCCTTTGAAACACCTCCACTGATCTACTCTGTCTCATTGTCAGACATCCCATCACATCAAAATAATGTTGAAAGAGAAGAAGTCTTAAACATCATCATCAAAAGAGTCATCTACAAGTTTCCACATGTGTAGAAAAGATCTAGTTATTATTCCAGATCTATTCTAGTAACAAAAAGAAAAAGACAAATGACCTCATGCTGGTATTATGTTTATTGTCAAATATTCTTTCTGGATGGATATGGTAAAGTCTGTCTTTATTTGTCTGTAAGATGATGAATGGATGTATTCTGTGTATAACCAAGATGCCTATCTACATATTAATATCACCCGTAATCCAGAAGGGGGTAGCCATTATCAGTTCTAGTTCCTTCCAACTAATCTCACCTCAGCCACTGGGGCATTTATGAAACACATGTCCATGTATATAGAAAACCAAGAATGCAACGGCTAAAGGTGTTTCCATATCTGGATGACTTGATCATAACTGCATCTACTTTCAACAGACTATTAGTATTATTCCCTGTTATCTCTTCTAACTTTTAGGACTAACAGTGAAACCCTCATAGACAGTAACATTCATAGGATGCTACTTAGACAATCTGTCCTGCGAACCACATGCCCAACAGACAGGAGCCTTCTTCTGCATACTACCCTGCCTCAGCTGCTTCTTTCTCACTCACAGTAGCTGTCTGATGCAAAGCACTGGACCTCACATTGACTACAACTTTCACGTAATTTCGACAGCCTTCCAAATGAAGATATTCCAGTGTACTCTGAAAGTGTAGTGGTATCAGTTATTGCATCCCATGTCTCATCTGGGCATTCAAAATTCTTTACAAAGGTTGCTCCATACTCCAAATCTTATTCTGAACAGCCGTTTCAAAATCCTACTTCTTTAGCTGCAGTTACCACAGATGGCTGCCCTGAGTGGGATAGCATTAACAAGCTGGAGAGTCTAAGATACAGAGTCACAGACAGAGACCAATCTGCACATCAATATTCCAAAGATGAGGATGGTCCTTCTCACTTTCCAGGAGTTTTTGGACTCTCTACCCCATGATGTATTTGTCACCCCTCTGGCAATATTGCTGGGTTCATTGCATAAACTTCCAATGAGGCATTCACTACTACCCCCTCTGTAACGAAGTCATGAACATTTGAGAATAGCCTGTGTCAATGGCTTGCATTCTGATAGCCAGTGATCCAACTAGTAGTGTGAATGTAGGCTCTCGATGACTGCCATTGTTGACGTGCTGCACCAACCCCATGTGCAAAAATGGGAAAAAGGGGTTGTGGATGGATGGATGGTTCTAGGGAGGATAGTTGTCGATTGAATAGGATAGCTTTCTGCTTACTGTTGCCCCATGTGAGTTCTCTCAATATTTCTGTAGTGCAAAAGCAATTTTATCAGTGAATGAAGCCTTGTTGTGAGCTCGTTACATCCCTGACACATGCTAATTGCAGTAATCTTTATTCCTATAGCCCTTTTATGAGGGAAATGCTCCAGGAATGCTGTAATCCAGAAATTACCCCAAGACTCTGTTACACTTTTCCCCGTTTACTCTTATTTAGAAGTTTGCTCAGAAATTCAAGCAGAATAAGTCCAGAGTCATTATCATAGCCCTGTTCTGGCCTCAGCAGCTAGTTCAAACGGTTCCCTTTGCTATGTACACATCTTTTGGACAAGCCTCTATGTCTGAGCCCCTTCAGAATCCTGTTGACTCACCAGTCTGAAAAGCTTCACCAGGAAATTCACTCCCTCCATTTAAATAAATGATTAACTCAGTTCTAGTAATGCCTAGGGCTTTTTTTACTCACCTAGGGTGAGCAAAACCTTTCTTTTTCCAATATACCTCATACTAGAGAAGAATAAAAAGTAAATGGGCACATTTTTCTACTTTGGCTCCTCCAGATGGTTAGACCTCTTTACAGCTCCACTGTTGTCAGTTTTAGATTAATTCTCCCAGATGTTTGATGCATGCTTAAGATTCTCTTCTATAAAGGCTCAGCATGCAGCTGTAGCTATCACATATCATGACTGAATAACACTTTATTTTTGGCAGCCTTAAAAGTCTGCAAAGTTTTTTGAGAGGTATGTTTGAAATACAAACTCCTGTCAAGGATCCTACTCCTCCATATAATCTGTGTTTTGTTTTAGAGAAACTATCCTTTCCTCCTTCTGAACATGTTTCAGATGTTGGTTTGAAGTTTCTGTTCTTGTGTATAAAGCCTCTTCATTGTCTTCCATAAGCTTGGAGTGTCATTGTAAAAGGATCCTTCTTATATGCCTAAGGTAACCCACTGAGACAAACCTTAATTAATCAATCAACCAATTTCCCAGTGTGTTTTCCTAACTACTTGATAAAAGGTCAGTATCTATTACATTGCGTAGATATCCACAGACCGTTCCGATTTTACATGGACAAAACCAGATCAAAAGATTCACAACTTTGTTTAATTTTCCAATAAAAAATTGGTTTCCAGAATTACAAAAGTTACTCTGTTTATGCAACTTAATGAATATCAAATCTTGTTACAAAAAAGACACTAGAATCTTTCCCTATAGCACATTTCACCAAAGTAGTGTATACTTCTTGGGCATTATTTGAGCTCTGAAATATATATACTAAGATGATAGTCGCACAGCTGTTGTGTAGGTTTCGCTGAATACTTTCGCTGGACCAGTAGTGTAGGGGCAGGCAGAATGAGGCAACTGCCCCTGGCACAAAGCTTTGGAAGACACGATCGGCCCATAC
The DNA here is from genome assembly GCF_019279795.1 of Protopterus annectens. NCBI lineage: Eukaryota > Metazoa > Chordata > Ceratodontiformes > Protopteridae > Protopterus > Protopterus annectens. The sequence goes on from NC_056746.1 coordinate 1,041,627,813, forward strand.
TGATTGCTCTTTAATGCATACAAGCATTTAAAAGGCAGTACTGCATTCACGGTCAAACTGGAACACTGTAGCATTCTATATGTGATCTAAACTGTAGAGTTTGCCACATCTTAAAAGTAAAAAAAAAAAAAATTAGAAATTTTCTTTCTTTTTTTACAAAAATAACAGTGTTGTAGCACTCCTTGGTCTGAATTGTAGCAATTGGCTGCTAAAATTGTAGCAAGCAGTTTGCTGCAGTTTGAAAAAAGAAGAGTGTTTTATTTTTTGGTAGTAATCTAATGAAGAAGGGTCGGGGAGGGAGCAGAAATAGGACCTGACTGACTACTCCATTTCAGGAGCCCCAGGGACCTGATTGCTTACTTTTTTATTTATTTTTTTCTCTTCCATCGAAGAGCTAGGGCAGGAGGGAGGGTCATATATCTGACCACTTAGTTGGTATGCCAGTAAAATGAGAAGACCTTTCTTTTCTTGGTTTTGCTCTTGAGAAGGGGTGCATGGATTGGGTAGTGTACTACAGGAAGCCAATTGGCTTATTGCAGTTCTGCCCTTCACTTGAAGAACTGAGGGAGTGGAGCGCTAGTCCATGGAACCAGCACAGGGCACTAGTTGAATCAGCTATGCACCTGCTCTGGCCACCATAAGCTGGATAAGATGGTCATGTCTGTGTCTTCTTTCAGAGTAATAAGAAGTGGAAGAGTGTCCTGTGATGGAAACCCTAAATGATAAGCTTGGAGCAGTGTCTCGTTAGTTAATGAGGATGGAATTCCTCTTACCAGATATGAAATATATGCGATTATTATAATGATAGATATGGATAAGGAGGTCTATCCTCATCTATATTCTCTCTCTCTCTTCCTCCTGTCTCATGACAAACATAGGTCAGAGTGTCACAGGTAATATTGCTCCTTAGAGTGCTCCACTGTTCAGCAATACACCTGTGATCTAAAGGGAAGCTAGCTGGGAGAGCACTGGGGATACAGATGAAGGTTTAGAAGCCTAAGAATGTTTTAGATGAAGTGACTAAAAAAATTGCAGTTTTTAGTCCATTCGGTTGAACAGAATGTACCTGTAAATCCAGATCTGTGGGAAAGTACATAACTTTTGTTTATCTTCGTCTTAATATTTGTATTTAATTCATCAAACTCTTTCAATAAATTATGTGGTAATCCTTAAGCTATGCGCAGATGATAGACTGTTCCGTGTAGTTCATACTGTTACTGAGTTCTTCCAGTAATACCATAAAGCATGTGTATTCCATTAGAAAATTCCATAGTAAGTAGAAACAGATTGTACTAAAAGGCTGGTAAAACAGAACAAAACACATCTTAAGTTAAATTATCAAAGTATCACAAAGATTAAAATGTATTGTCTTTTGAATGCTGCTTGGATATTTTGGAGTTTACTCAAGTTTAAACTTTTGTTATTGTTTTGGTCTTATAGACGACATAATACATTTTTTTCTGTGTAAAATTTGTTTAACTATATTATTCTAACTTTGGCAATTATCAATAATGTTGAACCATGCTCACAGAATGTATCTCAGAGGATCTTGCTTCAGAAACAGTGCCATTAATTGTACACAATGCTCTCCATAAGCTTTTCAGAAGAGAATTTCTCCAGGAGACTATTATAACTCGAGTGGGAGATCCACTGATTCCATGGTGAAACTATTGGCTTGACAAGCTGAAATTTATCAAGGTCAAGGTCACAGGCAGGCATGGACCTGACTAAATGCAGTCTCACAATCATTCACAGTTATAACCAGTTTAGACCAGATTTTTTTTTATCATGCAGTTCACTCTTGAGTCATGATTTCTTATACTTTATGCACGTTCGCATTTTGTGGCAATACTGAATAACAGCAGAGATATACATCATGGCATGGGATAGTATAGATGCTGCATTAAAAATCTAGACCCAAAAATGTCCACTGACAGTAGGATTAGATGACAGACTTGTTTTCTTTGTTGTTGGGAAAATTAATGAAAAAGCAACTGCAGAAAGCATTTTAGTTTTGGTGGCACAACAGATAGCACTGCCTCCTTACAGCAAGTAGTTCCCCAGTTCGATTCTTGGCTGGGGTGCCTTCTGTGTGGAGTCTGCATGTCCTCCCTGTGTTCATGAGGGTTTCCTGCAGGTCCTCTGGTTTCCTCCCACATTCCAAAGACATGCAGCAGGTGGATTGAATATTTTAAACTGGCCATAGGTGTGAGTGTGTCTGTCAGTGTGTGGTGTAGAAGAACTACTGGGGCAGGGCTGGCCAACCAGCAGTGTAACCCTTAGCTTTAGATGATTATCACTGTTGAAGTGACACCCAGACCCCATGTGCAAAAATGGGAAAAAGGAGTTGTTGCTGTATGTATATATGGATGGATGGATGATCATAAATCGGTATCCCCTACTGCAGTTGCTGATAATCAGACATCTCCTGGTATCATTACAATGGTTAAGGGTTTCTCTTGGTTTAATTTCTGCAAGTCTTTTGGGTTTCTAATACCATGATGGGAATGGAACCCATTCCTAAGTCAAAGTACGATTAAAGTTCATAAAGTTATCGCTTCAATCTTTGAAGTTAGCTAAACGTGCTTTTTGCAACACCCACAATATGCTCAGAATCAACTCCTTCTGCAGTTCACATGAAGTTACATGTATCATTAACATATCTAAATATATGTAAATTATTTTTTATGAAACCCATTGTTCCTACTACTATTGGAACCGTCTGAGTATTCTTCTTCCACGTTGCCCTAATTTTTGCCTGCAAATCCTGCTATTTTATGACTTTGTGTCTCTATGCACATAAGACATTGTAATCACTGGGTGTAGCAATTTCAGTGATCAGTGTTACTTTTGTCTTCTTTTTGTGGATTACCACATCTGGGTTTCTATCTATTTTTGAACTGTTGGTAATGAGTGATCACATGTGATATAAATTTTATCATTTTCTATCATTCTTTGTGGATCATGTCCAATGCTTCTCAACTATTCAGTATTATCATTTTTGTATAATCTCCAATGCAACAGTCTTGTCTCATTTTATGCCTTTCAGTATACAGGCCTTCTGCCATCAGTGTATCACACACAGTAACAAGATGTGTGACTGTTTCCAATTCTGTTTTACAAAACCTGTACAGTTCACTATCCTGGGCCACCAATATTAACCTTTCATCTTTTGGTTTAAATTCACCTCTCCTTAACTATTCTTACATTAGATCCTAATTGACATGAGGTTATTAAAGGAGTTTTCTGTGCTTACAACTATATTTATGCATGTTCTACATTTCTTGCCTTCTCAACTGATCCTTCATCTTATATTCTTTCTTTTGTTTTTTGGCACATTCTGTTGCTATCTAATTTTTATCTACTTTTGGTTTGATTTCCATTCTGATTTGACACCAATATGCTTCTGCTAAACTAAGCAGGGAAGTCATCTTAGACTTGTTCTCCTCATATTTTAAAACTTTCACTATGTTTAGATCTTGTGAGGTCAGCAATATGTATACAGCCCTACAACTGCAGATCTATACAAGTAATCAATTTTGAGGAGACCCACACCTCTTCCAGAATGGGGAATATATAATATTTGTATACACTTGTTGTTGCATCTTTCGGCTTTTCCTGGTTAAGGGTCGCCACAGCGGATCTCCGGTCCGCTAATGATTGGCAGTAGATTTTTTACGTGCTGAGTTGCCGGCCCTGACGCACAACCTTCAACGAAGGTATACCCATTCACACATGTCTCCACACAGAAGATGCTCTAGCTGAGAATCTAACAGGACAACATCTTATTGTGAGGCGACAATGCTACCGCAGCACCACCATCGCAGTATAATCTTTAAATCATTGATAAGCATTATGCATTTATTTTGTTTTCCTGTCCAAGTGATCCAGTACCTTTTGGGGCTAGTCAGTCACCCCAAAACTGTAAGTTAAAACAGGAAGAGCAAATTGGTTTATAGCTAGGGCTTTGATCCTAGATGTCAGGGCTGTTTCAGTATTAATTTTTGTCTTCTAAAATATTCCTTACTAAGTTTTATTCACATTTGTTCATCATGTTAAATTGCTGATCCTTCATCAGTTCCCAAATATTTATACTCTCCCTCCTGGTCAAGTTCTTTTATATCACATTCCTGTCCCAGACTGATATTTTCTTGGTGCTGCAGCTTTCCTGCTTTAAATGTTATTTTTGCACTTTTATCAAGACCAACTGACATTCTTACATCATCTGGGAAAGTTTTGACCACTTGTAGACGTGCTTTCAGTTCCTCATCTGATGAACTATAAAGTTTTAAATCATCCACAAAAAGAAGATGAGAGGTCTTTACACTTTGTTGTTTTCTGGGATCCAAATTGCAACCATGATCTAAGTAGACAGCTTAATGGGTTAAGGGCATGACAAAAAAGCAGCAGTGACAAAGCGCCACATTAGCCCCCTTTGAATTTTAATTCCTGGGATAATAATGTATCCATTATCAAGATTGCAAAGTGGTTTGCCACTGTTTCATGGTCACTGTAATGTTCTCGATCAATGTAGGGTGTATCTTATACATTTGTAAGCACTCTTTTAAACATGAATGTGGGGTGCTGTCAAATGTTTTTTTTTGGTAGTCTATCTATGCCATATTTAGATTCTTCCCCTTTTTACAATTCTGCACTATGACTTTATTTAACAAAAAATGATCCATATGACTTTCTTTTGTTACCCATTTGTTCTTTTGCCATGATTGAGTTAAATTCTATATGACTATAAACTCTTATTGGCATCAATTCCAGCATATAGTTTATACATCATTGGAAAGCAAGTTATTATTCCATAGTTTTTAGGATATCTCGCACGTTCACTCTTATGGCTGTTAAAATTCAGAAATAAATAACAAAGAGCTTTGCCTTTTAGTCTTGAGTTGAGAATAATGCTTCAAGATGTGCAAAGTACTTCTTTGTTCCATAGACAGTGCTGGGAGACTGCCTACTAAAATTTTCAGCTCAGTATCAAACAATAGAGAAAAATACCTAATTTATATATTTTTTCTTATTAATTTCATTCATGCAGAAGTTTGATGTAACATAGCTTTTAACAAATAATAACATTTTTAGATATTTTATGTCCTTCTGATCCTCACTTAGAGCTTCACGTGAACACTTGACAATATCCCTTTTTAAAAACATAGACCACCTCTGCTTAAGATTTGTTGGCTTGCAACTTATTCACATTTAGTACCAGTGCACACTGTCTTGCAGACATCCTTGCAAAGACTCCCCCCAGCCTGAGAAGACCAGAGCATACTGTTGAGTAATCTGGTTTCCACAGATACCTGGCACTCTTAAATATAACATCCTTTAACCCATTCAGCACTTACTTTGCCTTAAATTAAGCCAGTACAGACAGGATACAATTGTAAGACACTTGAAATATAAAGCTACTACTTATGTGAAACTATATCTTGCATAATCATGCATCTATTTTTAATTTTGCTTTTAGCATAAACATACTGTAAACATTTTATTTCACTTATTTGTGAAGAAACTACAAGTTAATGTGCATTTTGTGTAGAATAAACCTGAGGCTTACTAACCTTGCATAACAGTCCACACACTGACACTATGAGTGTCATTCAGAACTATATTTTGATTCTTCTAAATTTGATAAAATATGCTTCAGCATCGTAATATTCAACATCTTCAGTAAGTTTTTTTATCATTTGCTGTCTTTATAACTGTCATTGCACATGCAGGTAAGACTAAGCATTTTGTAATCACAGCCTTTAAAACAGAAAATATTAAAACAACTAAAAGTATAATACCAATTATTGTAATGATACCCTGTAATATACTAGTCCCCGGGTTACCAAATGAACTGCCCAACCAAAGAGTGTCCACTGTTTAGCTGTACTATCTAGACCTGTGCCTCTTTGCACCATGAAACTGATTAATTTTTCTTGTTTATCATGATAGTCACTAATATAGCAACAGCAATGACTTCCTGTTAGTGCACATGACCCCCCCCCCCCCTCGGCAGCTAGCATTGTGTTGAGTGCCAGCCAATTTTTGTAATACCGCCATTCAAATTTCAGTCATTTTTTTTTATTTGTCATCCTAATGTGATGTGAGGTATGGTTTGCTACCTTGTAAAGAATTTGAGCAAGCATGGTGATTTTGAACATTGTCCTTTGAACTTCATACCCAGAAGAAAAGACTGAAAATACTTGCTGTGCCCAGTGAATTGCTCATTTATTTCTCAGTCTGACTGCTGCATGGTTCTTGAAATATTGAATAGCAGATGTAATATAGCCTACAAAATAACATCCAGATCAGTTTGTAGGCAATCATAGGTAGACACCATCACTGCAAATGTAGTAACAATCCTCTATCATGCGCATGCCATGCCCCCACTCATAGCTTTTTAACTATAAATAGTTCAACACACTTTCGTGTCTAATGTCATTGCATCTGCTGGTTCCCACTGGTACAGTCTCATTTCTGGCATAACATGTGTTTCTACAATTTGTGACTGCAAGCTGATGAGACACAACCTTTGAAAAGTCAGTCACATTACGACAAGTTAGGTTAATGTCACTAAGTTCCTTTTCAAATGTCACTTGAGATGCAAGGAATAGAATCATGGAAATCCCTACCTTAGAATGGTGTGGTATATGCAAACACACCCAACAGTTTGTCACATTTAAGTCCACAGCATACTGTCAAAAAAACAACAGAAAACTATTTTCATTTGACCAATTTATAAAATGAAACAAGCACAGTACCAGTTGTCACTGGATTCATCATAGACTATCATCTGAGATGATTTTCTCTTTTAATCCTTTACTGGGTCACATGATTCATCCTTCTCGATTCAGTCTTCCTTTGCTGACAAAGATGATTCATCTGGGGCCCTCTCAAAACTGCAGTGTGATGAATGTATCCAAGTTGGTAGTCCTGTGCAGCGAACTGAAGTATAAGTGGTGAGCAGGAGATGAAAAGAGCCTTTCCACTTAGGACTCAAACAGTTCTTTCTCTGGAAATTTTTAACATAAACCCAATCACTGGGCTACAGTTGGTGACAGGGCTGGTTAGGAGGTTGAAGAAGAGCTTTTCTTACAGTTCTGTTGTACTGCTGTACAAAATGAATATGTTTTGTGCAGTAAGACAATATAACATCATCCATTACAGTTAATTCTTCATCAGGGGGAGTAGCTGGAAGGGCCATGGGTCTCCCCATTAATATCTCATAGGGGCTCAATTCCCTTTCAGTATTTAATGTTTTCCTCATACTCATTAGTCTTAAGGGAAATGCCTCTGGCCATTTAAGGTTTATTTCACGACAAATATTTGAAATCTTATGTTTAAGGGTCCTAGTGACCCTCTTTACTAATCAGATGACTGTAGATGGTTGGCACAGTCAATACTCAACTTAGTATTAAAAATCTTACATAGCTCTCTAGTCAGGGAATTGTTAAAATGAGTTCCCTGATCACTATTGGTAATACAAGGTATGCCAAATCTAGGTATAAATTCAAATACAAGTTTTTAACAACTTACAGAATCTGCTTTGTGACATGGATAAGCTTCCACCCATGCAGAAAACATGCATACCACCACCGATATAAACTGCAAATTAAGGACCCTTGGCATTTGGATATAGTCCAGCTGCATATTAACAAAAGGTCCCCAAGGTGGTGGTAAATATGCAGCTTTAACATTTGAGTTTTTGCCAACATTATATGTTAGATATGCTGTACAATTATTAACATACTAAAGTATCAAAGAGAAGACATGAGGGGCATACCAACCAGGAAATTTAATTAAATAAAGCTGTCTTACCTGCATGGGCTGGTAAATGATATGCCCTTACCAGGTAAGGTAGCAAGGAGGCAGGCACCGCCAGCTGGCCATCCAGATGTCATCATAACCCATTGGTGGATTTACTGCATCTGTCTTTAAGCCATCTCTGAACTTCTCCCAGTGATGCTTCAGCTTGGAAAGTGGATACCCTCTTAAAATCAAACATATCATCACTGTTAGAATCTTGTAATAACACCATATGAAAATTTACACAAAATGTACAACTTGCTTAGCATCTTGATTTGCCAAATTATTTCCATTTGAAACAATATTAGGACTATATTAATTCATAGAAATATGTATTAGTCGAATACATATTCATCAACAGCTAAACAGTGAAATTCATTACAACGAAGCACGTAATTTTTCTTAGGGTTAAAAAACAATGTCTCTCTAGCACTCCAGAACACACACCACACTATATCAAACCCATCCAAGTGGAGGGTTTCATTCCCCACACCCCAATGTGTGGGGCTGTGTCCCCTACACACCCCTAACTATATATAACAACTCTGAGATCATACTATGGTGGGGAAAAGGGCAAAATTGTGGTGATGGCCCAATGGTTTCTAACCCTGGGAAAAATTTCATGCTTCGCTATAATGAATTTCACTGTTTAGCTGTCGATTAATACGTATTCAACAAATAAGTATTTCAAGGAACTAATATAGGCCCACAGTATCTATACCCTTTTAGGTAACAAAGGCAAATCTAACAGAGCATTCACAAAAAAAAAATTTAATCTGAGTTCTTGCTGAAGTTAAAAATTCTGTCTGCTTCCAAAGTTGCACAAAATCACACCAAAAGCATAATGACTGTCAGTGTAGACACTAGCAACTTTGTATTTGGCTAAATCACCGACCCTTTGTAGAGCCACTACCTCAACTACCTGGGCAGAATTGATGCCCTCTAGTCTTTGTTGAAGCAAAGCCACGGTGGTGCAGTGGTAGCATTGTCACCTCACAGCAAGAGGTTCTCCCATTCGATTCTCAGCTGGAGCGCCTTCTGTGTGGAGTCTGCATGTACTCCCCATGGTCAAGTGGCATTCGAAAGACATGCGTGAATGGGCATGCCTTCATTGAAGGTTGAGTGTCAATCTGGCATCTCGGCACTGTAACAATCTACTGCCAATCAGTAGCGGACCAGATTTCCGCTGTGGTAACCCCTAACCGGGAAAAGCCAAAAGAAGAAGAAGTCTTTGTTGAAGCAAAAGCATCATTACTGGTGCAAACAGATATTCGTGCGACCAGATTTCCATTTCAATCTCTTCCTCAAGAACCATCTAAAAATAGATCTAGTTCAAATTTGGGTACAGGAGTGTCCTTTAAGTCATACCAAGGAGAAAGCAGGTAATTAGTCACACACACACAATCATCATCATCACCATCCTCAGCAGCAGGTAACAAAGATGCAGGATTTGAAACTGAATAGCTTAAGAGAGAAATAGACTGATCAGAGAGAAGAGTAAGTTTATATTTAGTTAGACGTGCAGTTGGTAGATCACGTGAATTTAATATTAAAGCTGCTCTACCATGTGGTAAATGTTCTATATGTCCTTTCATTGACAGTACTGCAAGATTTGAACATCCAGACCAGAATAAAACATATAATTTTGAAGTATTTGCCACCTGCAGTACTGAGCATATTGTCTATTTAGCGTATTGCATCAAATGTTTAAAATTTTATATAGGTAAGACCGACAGGTCATTGAGAGAGAGAGTCAAAGAACATATTTACCACATTAATAAAAGAAGTGCAGTCAGTGCTTTATCTAGGCATGTTTTGGTTACAGATCCTGTACATAGCTTCAAATTTATGGCTATAGCAAGAGTATTTAAGACCATGAGGGGAGGTGATATTAGGAACATCACCGAACAAGCTGAAGACAAATGGATAACTAGGTTGAGGGGTGACCATCGGCATGGTCTGAATGAATTTGCACCAATTAAACCTAAACTGAAGTCTAGACCTTTAACTAGGTGAATATTCGCATTAATATTTTGTTATATGTTGTATACTTTATGAATATACACATTTTATTACTGTTTTTGGAGTTTTATATGTGATGTTTAGTTAATGTAGTAATAGGTTTTTAAGATTGGATGTTATGTGACTAAATAATCATTAAGGGATGGTTATTTAATGCAGTAGTATAGAAAGATTGTTATTAGCATCTGATGAAGCAGAAGAAGCTGCAAAAGCACTCATGATTTTGCAATAAACACTGTTTTAACCTGGAGAGTTCTGCCACATTTGGGTTAAGTTCTTTTCTTTGGATTACTTTACATATAACTAACATGCAAACTCAGTCATTCAATAAAACAGTTATTCACTCATTACATGTTTTTAACTACAGCTATCTAAGAGAGAAAAAAAACATTTTCCACAAATCCATTTTCCCCATTTTTAGTCTAGCATGTTTGCACAGCTTGAATAGTTAGGTATCCAAATCTGTATCTGTTCCATACAAAGCAGCATGGAATTTACAGAAGAATTTTCTGTGCTGGGCCCTTGCAATTTATTCCACAATGCCCTACAGCGATACCAAAGTTCAGAATCTGAGTCTAAGGCACCAGATGTCAAAGTTCAGAAATAAATAACAAAGAGTTTTACCTTTTAGTCCTGAGTCGAGAATAATGCTTCAGATGTGCAGAGTGCTTGTTTATTCCATAAACAGTGCTGGGAGACTGCCTACTAGCATTTTCAGATCAGTCTTAAAAATAGAGGAAAATACCTCATTTATATATTTTTCTTATCAATTTCATGCCTGCAGAACTTTGAAGTAACATAGCTTCTAACAAATAATATTTTTTTTAGATATTTCATGTCCTTGTGATCCTCACTTAGAGCTTCACATGAATACCTGACAATATCCCTTTTTAAAAACATAGACCGCCTATGTAAAAAAATGTATTGGCTTGCAACTTTTAAACAATTGGTACCGGTGCACACTATCTCACAGACATCCTTACAAAGACTCTTCCCCCAGCCTGAGAAGGCCAGAGCATACTATTGAGTAATCTGGTTTCCACATATAGCTGACACTCTTAAATATAACATCCTTTAACTCCTTCAGCACTTACTTTGCCTTCAGCTATGTCAGTACAGAGAAGATACTATTGTAAGACATTTGAAATATAAAGCTACTATTTATATGAAACTATCCCCAGGATTCATGAATCTCCATGCAAGAATAAGACTATTCTTGCATGGAGTGGTTTGTGTCCATCTAGAATAGCAGCACATCATGCATATGCATGAAGGAATGCTGCTGCTTAATCTAAATGGACATGAACCATGAACAAGCGCAAAGAGGCATGTGTCAGCAGTGCCTGCACATGTAACATGCCCCCTTTGCTCAGAAAGTGCCACACAGCACTTTGTGACACAGACAAGTGTCAATTTATATAATATTAGAGCCTGGCTCTAATATTATATACTAAACCAGTGTCCGCAGACACTGAAATGTAAGTAGCTAACATTTCGGTATCCACACTCAATGAAAAAAACAAAACAAAATGTAAATACACCTAGAAGGCAACAGCCTTCAAGTGCACCCCCCCAAATGTATACACTCTTGCCCTACATGCATGGAAGCAGTAGGGCAAAGGAAAGCAAAAAATATACAAAAAATTTATTTTTTCATTAAATAAATCCAAACTTTAAGCAGTGTGCAGCTTTTTTTCACAGCGCACTGCTATGCTTAGTGTGGCTGAAATCCTGAAAATGATAGACAAGTGCTATTGTGATAGAAAACGTCATCAAGCTGCTGTAGCATATGGTACTGCCATGGTTCAGCATGTAGAACATGCTCGGCTCAAATCCCCCCCTCTCTGCCAATTTATTTAATAAACATTTAAGGAATTTGAATAATAGATGTCAATCATATGGCTCACATATAGCACAATAGGTGTGAGAATATGTAAAATATAAATGCAAAAAATACTTTATAAATTTAATGAAAAAAATTGATTTAAGCAATGCTTTCCTACTGTAAGCATTGGTAACTGGCTTTTAGCTGTGCTTATCTGGTTTAAGCATTGCTATGCGGATTTGCTCAGAGCTAAGCATAGTTCAGCATGTTAAAACTAGCCAATCAAGAAAAAGTGCAGGAAAATGGCCCTACTTAAACTGCACAGGCAGGAATACAGCCATAACCATTTGGGACTGCTCACAGCAAGACCAAAATGCCTGATGTAGGTGAAGGTGTTCGCTTCTGAGTGCAACGTTAGGGCATCCAGTAATCCAGGGTCATGGTTGGGCACCTAGTAAAAAACCATGATGGCAGGCTGCTGCAGGGCCAGTACCAGGGCTCCCAGTACAAACCAGAGGCCTGGGACCATCTTGCAAACAATCTCACTAGTGCCCGTGGCATATCCTGGACTGGTGAGCAGGTACGGCACCACCATAATGACTTGAAGCAGAGGAGGGGTGCACTCTTGGTCCAATGGATCCAAGAAGCCAAAACGCAGGATGTCCCACCTATCTGTAAATATGCAGTATTATTTATCTCTAAGTATGGAAAAAGTTCAACTTGTGACTGTGCAGGTATGATTAATGTGTCATGTCTCCCATACAGCTGCTGTGGAGAGGTCCCAGAATGTTGAGGCTCATGCCTTGTAACTGGCCAGCTGCATCAGCATTATGGTGAGTACAGAGTACCTCCTAATATTAGCAGTAAGAAATCAAAAATATAGTAATGGTAGTACTGCCTGTATAAATAATTGCGCTGTAAAAGTCAGGAATAAATGCCTGTGCCAGGCTGCCAGCATTACAATGGAGTATTTCCAGCTGCTGTGTAATACAGATGTCAGTAGCAAACAAGGTACAGTATGCAGGAGAGGAATATTAGAATATGTATGAGTGTGTCTGAGAATACCTTCCAAGAAAGTGCCATGCCAGGGCTACTGTAACACTTAGAAATGAAAAGTATTCCTCTGTGCAGATCATGCAGGAATAGTAATTGTGGATTTCTGAGTTGTACACAGATATGTATGTCAAAACTAATAAAGGTGATCCTAAACACTGGTGTGTGTCATCTCACTTGTACCTGAAAAAAAGAAATGTATATGTCCTGCAGAATGCATTACCTGAGGTGAACTGATTTAGCACTGCTTGTCTGCATACTTTAGAATGGGCATGTCAAATAAGTGAAAAAAAGCAACAGTACATATTTCCATCAGAATGTGTTTTACTTGCTTGTCTGCCAGCATTGTCCTGTGTTAACCTTTCAATTTCAGCTGTATGTAGCTGTGAATGTACTGAAAAATATATAAGGCTAACAGGCGCAGACCTAAAACCTACACTGTGTACTCAGGAATCTAAATTGCAGTATGTAGTTGTAAAACAGTCAAATGTGCAATCCAGCTAATATGCACATGTTTCTCAAACAGTGACACCAATGTCTGTTGTGTATGCATAATTTGTACTGAAAATGGGAAAAACATAATGCAATATGTGATAATAAAAGTAATGTGCGCAAAAATATGTACCAGATAGAAATGTCAAAAACAACACACAACACTTCCCCAGTAGCTCAGTCTGATAAGACTAGGACTGTAGTTCAATTGTGCACACACACCATGGTTTGAATCCAGGGATCATCATTAACATGTCAGTCTGGTTCTGCAGTTGTAAACTGCAATCTGAATAGAAAAAGTAATGTACTGCAACACATACATTTTCCACACATGGCACACAGGTAAAGAAATCTGAATAGAAATACTAGTATGATGTGTATAACTATGAAAGGTGTACATTTGCTGTATTGATCAGCCCTAGTCCAACAAATAGATGTAAGCTAGATAATCCACACTCTGCAGTCTGGCCCAGACAAGCCCCTCAAGTGTCATGCTGTTATGGATAGTTTCTCCAGTTGCCAAGAAACCTGTACATAGAGAATGTCACAGTAGATGTATGCCAAAGGCACAACACATACTCCAGGGCCTGGAACTAATATGCAAATATGAAATATGTGTAGAAACAGCAGTGTAATGTGCACACAGTTCGTCTGCACAGTGCCCACAGGTAAAGAAATTGGTATAGAAACAGGTACGATGTCTATAACTAAAATAAGGTTACAATTGCTCTGTTGATATCTACAGCTGTTGGTGTGCTGTAGCATCCCCATGGCCCAGGTAGAGTGTAAGTGTGGTCAGAATGTAGAGTAGTGAATAGTAGTGTACTGACAAATATACTTGATAGCAGTTGTCAATTGAATCTGTTCCCTTCCCTCACCACTCAACTGATCCAACCATCATACTGAAACCAACATGGGTATGTTCCTAAACAAACCTCTACTGTTAGGACCATTGTCCCATTTGGTTTATCATTGTTTAAACTGTGTGCATACTAATATTCCCTGTTGAATAATCATTGTTATTGCTTGCCTGACATACCACTAACTGTCATGCTGTTGCAACTCCGAATGCCATTCCATATATGCATGGGTTCTGTTTGCTATGGCACTGTTATAATTGCACTGTTTTGGGTAAATGGGAATATCCAAGCATGCTATTTTGACTATTGTTGTAATGTGTTGTGCATGACTAACCAATAATCATTGTTAATTTCCACACCATAGCACATATGGGAAGGCAGATCCCAGCAGATCTGCCTCTCACACCCCACCTGGTCAAGGTACTGGGTCCCAGCATGGGACCCATCCCAGACCTCCCTCATCTGCTGGTCCTGCACCACCCTTGGGTGGAACTGCTGCAGGTGACGGGGCTCACCCACCGCCGCAAGTAGGCGCAGTTGTTGTCATCTGTGATGAGGTCTGTAGCATAGTGTGCAGCGTCCTCCAAACGGAGCTGGATGAACACCTGTGCCAGGTGGAGGGAAGGCTGGAGCAGCTAGAGGGGCAGGCAGCCCCTCCAGCCCAGCCCCCAGCACAGCAACCTTTGGGGCTGTGAAGGAGTAGTGGTGACTGCCATTGGGTGGGGACATCAGTGCCACTACTACCATCTGGGTGACTCATGAGCCTCCAATTCCCAGCCACCCTCCCCGTTAAGGTGTTTACCCCCATGTGTCATACACCACCCCTGTCTGCTGTCTTGTCTGTCTGCAAATGCAACCTCTCCTACCAAACCTCACTCATCACACTTACCTATAATCATTCCTTAACATCCCACTCTCACCTTAAAAAAGGGCATCTGTCCCAAAAAACAATCACATCCCATACACAGCTTTGCATTTTGCCCAGAGACATGTAGCCATCACACAATCTAACCCTACCAATCATCCTTATTGCATGATGCC